>NW_028274818.1:31218636-31521666 GCF_037043125.1 Eumetopias jubatus
GAAGAGAAAATAATGATTTCTGTCTTGGAGTGGTGGGAAGATAGTGGGATGAGAACCTGAAGAGTTTCAGGTGATGCGATATTTGTGCTAGACTGGGCAATGTGTGCACAAGGGTGTACTAGAGATAAGAAAGTGTGTAACCAATGGCAAGGTAGACAACTGTGAGCATCCAGTGTGGCTCCTGTGTGGAACTCATATCCATAGAAGGAAAGAGAAAGAACATGAAAGCGAACACCTAAATTGGAGCCTGATTATGTGTAGTCATCAATGCCATGCCCTCATGTTTTAACTTTTTTATTTTTTTTTTGAGATTTTATTTATTTATTTGAGAGAGAGAGTGAGTGAGAGAGCAGGAGCGGGGGGCGGGGCAGAGGAGGGGAGGCAGAAGCAGACTCTCGGCTGAGCAGGGAGCCTGACTAGGGGCTCGATCCTAGAACTCCAGGATCATGACCTGAGCTGAAGGCAGATGCTTAATGGACTGAGCCACCCAGGTGCCCCTATTTTAACTTTTTTAAACAAACATGGAGAGTCCATCTGAATAAATCATTTTCACAAACTCTGCTTTGAAAGGCCATAAGACTTAACAAGAGACTCACCAGAGACTCCCAAATTGGTGAGATGAGAAAGGAAATAAGTTCCCGGATGCCAGCCCCCCTTCAGATTTCAGCCAGAGATGAACCTTATTCACCCACAAAATGTTATTGAAGAACAGGTTCTGCTGTGTAAGAAAAATAAATAAATAAAAGCAGGGAGAAGTTGAAAAATCATTATATTAAATATTTTGAAGTGGAAAAGACACAGGTACACAATGTTTCGGTTTGTGGTCTTTTGATTAGTTTTAAAGCCATTCTGACAGCTGTGTGAAGAATGGGTTTGAGGAAGACAGACCACTTGTGAAGTCAATGCAACAATTAATGTGAGAGAGAGCAGAAGCTGAGAAGAGGCCAAGTGAAAATGGAAAGAAGACAGATTTTAGAGATAAATCCGAGGTACACTACTTAGCACTCAGCAAATTGGAAGGTGAGATGGTTTGGGGGGAGGTGTGATGCATACAGGGCTACACGAGGTGTGGTCTGTAGAGCAGTGGCATGGGCATCACTTGTCTCAATCCCCACCCTAGACTCTCTGAATCAGAATCCCTGGGGCTGGGGATGGGTGGGGAGAGCCCCAGACTGGTGGTAGAACAAATCTGCTAGCTGATTAGTATGCATGCCACAGTTGTAGAAGCACTGGTATAGAGGGTGAGGCCAAATCCCTAGGTTGGTAAGTAGAGTGGAAAGCCATTGAAAATAAGAAAGGTAAGGATGCCTGGGTGGCTCAGTCGGTTAAGCTTCTGACTTTGGCTCAGGTCCTGATTTCAAGGTCCTGGAATTGAGCCCTGCATGGGGCTCCCCACTCAGCAGGGAGTCTGCTTCTACCTCTCCTTCTGCCCCTTTCCCTGCTCATGTGCGAGCACACACACACACACACTCTCTCTCAAATAAATAAATAAAATCTTTTAAAAAATAAAAAAGGTACATTTGGAGACCTGAGATAATTGTTTCAGTTTTAGAGATGTTGTACTTGACTTAAGTAAAGGATAGCCAAGTAGATATTTAGAAATATGTGTCTGGAGCTCAAGACAAGAGTTGGGATGGACTATTGGTTAAGGTAGTAACACACTATTTTAATAGATAAACTCTTAGATTTCAGTGCCTTACCCTGCGGGCTCTCTCTCTCTCTCTCTCTCTCTCTCTCTCTCGTAAAGCCCAACAAATCTTCTTGATCAATAGGTCGTTGAAAGTTTCTCTGACTGGTGGCCTCAGCAATGTCAGCACTGGTTCGTCAGCCTCAGGCTGCAGAAGAGGAAGGACGTGGAAGAGCGTGCTTGGTCAGCCTGAAAGATGTGCATGTCACCTACATTCCTGTTCAGTTGGGAGAATGCAAGCACTTGCTCACATTTCACTGCAAGGAAAGTGGGGAAATAGATATTCTAGCTGGGACTCCGGGAAACAGAACTGACGAGAAATTGGCCGCTCTTGAAGACAGCAATTTGGGAATCAGAAGTGCATAAAGTGCTTTCTGAAACCCTGGAAGAGGACAGGATTGCCCAATATAACATGTATTTTGCCAATTAGTGACATAAATAACACAGTAAGATATATCGATATGCTCATCAGCTGATGAGCCATATTGCATAATTCTGAGAAATAAATTCACAACACTTTCAAAAACGAACGTACAAAGTTAGGAAAATAAAGTAAGGTCAGTAATATTTGGATTAACAGATTCGTTTTTGTACTCTTGAGGAAGACAGCTTGTTTAGCTAAAGATCTGTTATAGTTTGTTGAGACTGAATAAAATACATCTAGTCTTTAGTCTTATCCTAAAATTGATTATTGTAAAATAAATAATACATACTGCTTTCTTGAACAGAGACAGAATTTACTTGAGATATGCTTTTTCCTAGTATTATTTATGTTTGTCTCCTAGAAGTGCTCAGAGATTTTTTTTCTTGTATTATATCATCTTGTTTTTTATCATAACCTGGTAGCTAGGATGGTAGATGATTTGAAAGGTGATAAAAGAAGGGCTTAACTGAAAAAAAATTTTTATCCAAAGGCACAAGACAAGTGCAAATCAGTCCTATTCATCAAGGAGACTGAGAGTTCCAGTGTCAATCTAATTTGATAGCTGGAAACCATGATCCATAGAGCATTATTTTTTCTTCTTCAGAAAACATTCCACTATGGGCCCCTGGGTGGCTCAGTCAGTTAAGCATCTGCTTTTGGCTCAGGTTGTGATCCCAGGGGCCTGGGATCGAGCCCCTGGCTGGGCTCCCTGCTCCACTGGGAGTCTGCTTCTCCCTCTCCCTCTTGCCCCCCAACCCCGCTGTGCTCTCTCTCGCTCGCTCGCTCTCCCTCAAATAAATAAATGAAAACTTAGAAAAAAGAAAAAGAAAAGGAAACATCCTGCTTAGTGATGAGCAGGGAGCTAGGTAACCTAAAATAATTCCTTTACATGGTATGCAGAGTGTTTTCTCCAGTTAATTTTCATCTGTCTTCACACTTACTTGCTTTCATAGTTACTGGCTCGCCTGTTTCTCTCCAGCATGGCATCCTCTGAGCCCTCCCACCAGCCCCCAGCAACCTTGAGTGGGGGCTTCACGAAAATCGGAGGGCTTTGCACAGCACCTTTGAAAAAAAAAAAACTGGGCAAGAGAGGAAAGCAAGCAGAAAGTCTGCAAGCCAGACTTGCGAGATGTGTTTGAGATGTTTTCTCTGTAACTTTTCCTTGTAAGCTAAATGTCCAAAGTAGTCCACTCCCCTTATGTATTGGATATTTATATTGGAATACATTTTATGGATATTTGACTATCACTTGATTTTAAGCCCTTTCCTGTACAGGGGATGATAGGACTTTCAGATGTGTTATAAAGTATGATAGAGATCACAACTAACCTAGACAAAGTGAGAACTCCATAAAGACCCCAAGCAGACTTCTATTTTATTATTTGGCTCCCATGACATCGCTAGATGGACCCTCCCAGGAGGGGGAGCTCAGGTGGATTGGAGGTGTATCCAGTCCTCCTCTGCAGAGACGGGCCACATGGCTGCCTGGGGGAGAAAGGTTGCTATGGTTACCCTAGGGGGCTGCTGAGCTGGGAGGGAATTGTGACAGCTGTGGCAATGTGGAGGGGCCCTTAACCTCTATAAACTTTTGTAAAAGTGGTTTCCTTTGTGATGAGCTTGAGATGTTACACCGCTTAATTCCATGTTGCCAGTGTATATCATGAGGTCAATAAAGTTTCCTTAGACAGTGTGAGCCAGACTGGTGTGTGCCTTCAATACATTACCCAGGCAACCAGAGAGAGGCCACAGCTACTGAGAGGGGTAGGGGCGTCCTAGTGACCTTTTGTCTAGAATGTGCTTTTCTCTCTTCCTGAGAAAATTCTAATCATATTTCAAATGTCGCTTCTTTCCCCAAGTGTGCCCCCCTCCTTCCCTCATGCCATCCCTCCCCCACCCCCAAATATACTTCCCACTCAGGATTCCTATTGCACTTTATTCCAAATTGCAAACATGAAACCACTATGTTAAGCTACATTGGTAGAAAGGGCTGCTTAATTGTGTTACAAATTTAGTGTCATCTCATCTTCATGTCTCTGATGCTAGTGGTCATCTGTTCTTTCTGAAAAAGTCAGGACAGGAAAAAACTCATTTCAGCCAAAGTGCAGGCCACGGGGATGTGAGGGGAGAAAGGACACAAAGCAGAGAGGAGGGCCACACAAATAGAAAGACCATGCCAGTGTTGATAATTAACCAATGGCAGCCTTTCAAAGATTTACTGGAAGAAAGTAACTCAGTTAAAAACAAAGAATAAATAAACTGAATGGGCAATCTTTTTTTTTTACAAATAACCATGAGGGACCTAAAATAAGGAACTGGCGTTCCAATTTAGATTAATATCTATCCAGGAAACGCCGGATTCTGGCACGTCAAAGAAAGAAAAATCTTGATTGGACCAGGAAATGAACAATATCTTTAGCCACAAGGGCAAGTTTTGTTTTTTTTTGTTTGTTTGTTTTATTGTTTGTTTTAGTTGTGTCATTATCGGTTTACTTCTTCATCAATATTTAACAAGGAAAACAAGATTAATAGCCAACATTTATTGAGAGCTTACGATGTGTCAGATACTGTGCTGGGGGCTTTATATATAGACACACACACACACACACACACATATATATATATATATATATACTTATGTAGTCCTTACATCAAGCATAAAACTAAGGATTTTTATTATTAATATTTTACAAATGAGGCAACTGAGACCCAGAGAGGCTCCTCCAGAGTCGGAGTCCTTTAGCTCCAGGTGCCTGGTTGAAAGAAGGAGTGTGGAGTAGGTATACCCTTTGTTAGGTAAGTTGGCCAGAAATGCGCTGCTCACAGTCTACTGGTAAGAATTACTCATATAGCCTTCATTCATATGTATGTGGAAGAAGAACACAAGGAAATCTGGCGAGATCTAACAGTCTCTAACAAACTCACTAATGTGTTATAATCCAGATTTGATTTATTCTTTACCAACTTTTTCAGCCCCAGTCCAGCCAAACTGGACTTCTTTCTTTCTCTTATATAACACCAGGGTTCCACTCTACAGAGGGCCTCCTCACATGCTGTTTTCCTTCCCACTTTAGGTAGCGAGTTCTTCTGTATTCTTCAGAGTGCCGTTTAATTCTATCTTCGGGAAAGCTTTCTCGGGCTTCCTTTGCTAGATTGAATCCTAGGACAAGTTCTCATAACATCATTTGCTATTTTTGTTACAGTATCAACTTTGTGTTTGCAATGACCAATTTGTATGCCTCCCCTTCCCCAACTGTAATTTGAATGGAGGCTCTCTTTTGGTTCATTGTTTTATGCCCCGAGATCTACAACAGGATTTACGACAGATGCTAGTTCATTGAACGACTGGCTGACCTACTGACTGATTGGCTGAATAAATAAATAGACAGTAGGTTTAACAGCAGTTCTCTATCACTGGATGTACTCAGAGACTGGAAACTCACCTGCTGGGAATACTATAGAGGTGTTGGTATCTGAACTCAACGGATTATTTGCTTATTCATTCCATATATATGTATGGGTTGTCTGGTATGTGCCAGGGACTCTTAGGCACCAGAGAGCCTTCTAGGATTCAGTGAAACTTTCCATGAATAGCCATACTTGCCCTCAAATCCTGACCTTTGCATACTCTTCCTTTTGCTTTTTTATCTGATAATTCTTGAAAATCTTAAGAGTCCCAGTTTAAATGAGTTTCATTCAGGTAAATCTCCATGGTCCCCAAAGTCTGTGCTAAAGGCATAGATCACTATTCATCACTTACTGTTGTAGCTACCATGGGGTTTGTAAGATGACTGAGAAGAGGGATGGTCGACTACTACTGCTACCCAATCTCCATTCTTCTCCACTCGCATACAATAGGCTTTGAGCCGACCTCAGAGCCAGTAAGTTAAAGATTACATTTTCCAGCCCTCTTGCAGCTAGGTGAGACCATGTGGCTATATTCTCATCAAAGGCAAGTGAGTAGATGTATGTATGATCCTCTCAGGTCTTTTCCACACATATGATTATCCTTACGGTCTCTCCTCATGAACTCTCCATTTGCATTAACTGAAATAGGGCAAAAATTGGGGCAGACGTCTTAAAGAGTCTGTTAAGTGTTGAGAGTGATCCTACTGGTCTATGAATAGAAATAAGCATTTTTCTAATTCATTTCTCTATACTTTGATGTCTCTTTGTTACAAAAGTTTAGCCCTTTACCTGAGAAGTACAAGAGATCATGTTTATAGAGTTTATCTTCGTATCTCCAGCTTGTTACACTGGATCTGGCATATAGTAAGTGCCCAATAATTATTTACTAAATAAATGAATGAATGAATTGGTATTATCAAAATGAGCGGTTTAATTATTCTGGCGAGGGAATGGCCAGTAACCTGGTGAATATCTGAACCAAGAAATAATGATTGGACTTGTTTATGCCCTGAAAACATATAACCTGGTGATTATATACATAATTATAAATAGAGATATACAGATATAACATGCATAGATCTATATCTATAAGTTTTCCTAGAGGAAATCAGTTAATTCTTTAAGGGCTGAGAGATAAATGGGAATAATTGAAATGCCTAGGTCCAAAGTGGAAGCAAAAGACAGTTTAGCAAGTTATTGAAGTTTTACTGTTTGGTTATATTTTTTATATATGTAAGCTAATATTTGGGTAAGCTCAATCTGTGATTAGCTCCTTATTTTAACTGGCCTCTATTACTTCCTTCTGAGTCTGGTAATATTTTTAAGCCTATGCATGCTTATCCAAGATCTAGTTAACTGTAGCAAAAAAGACCTCCAGAGTTGTCTTACCCTTCAGGCTACATTTTATCCTTTAAATATAGTTTATTCATTCTTCATAATCTATCTTTAGTAGGTGTTATTGTCTCCAATGCTGGACACAACTACTTCTACGCAATTATTTCCTTAATCAATCCACTTACTCATTTGACAAAAAAATCTTAAAATGATTATTCAGATCTAGGCAAGGGATCGCTGCAATGTAATGAATACTAAAATAGAAATATGCACAATTCATTGTAGCTGCTGAGCATTAGGGGAATCCTTACTCTTCCCTGAGGTGGTATTCTTTGAACTGAAGTGAAAGCTGTTAGGTCTCTTAAGGCCTGGGCTTGAAAGTTCCAGAACATCAGTTCTACCACAGGTTATTAGAAGCCAGGTATATGGTGAACTTTGATTCCCGTGGATGGGAAATCCCCTCCACTTCTTGATTTTTGTGAGTAGTAGCATGTGCGAAGGGAAGGGAGGTGTGGTTGGCATCCACCCTCACTATTTGCCATGTACTGTATACCCTAGACATCCAGAAATTCATCTCCCAGTATTTCACAAAACTGTGCTTCAATATTCATTCCCTTTATTAACCTCCTTTTTTTGTATATTGGATCCCATTGTTTACTTTCTGTAACTATCATATTCCGCTGTTACTTAAGTTATTTTAAAATATAGATTTTTTTTTAACTTTTGTTTTCCTCTCTTAAAATTTCCTCATGTTCCTAATTAGGTGTTCAGCTTCTTTTGCATTTTTTTTTCTTGATGCCTTTATTTCCCTCCTTTATTTACTTTCTGGCATCTGTCCATTCAACGTTTTAAATGTCATGTTTTTCTTCAAGATTTACTTTAAATACAAGTTTTCCTCGGCTTATGATGGGGCTAAGTCCCAATAAACATATTGTAAGTTGAAAATATCATAAGTCGGGGCGCCTGGGTGGCTCAGTTGGTTGGGCGACTGCCTTCGGCTCGGGTCATGATCCTGGAGTCCCGGGATGGAGTCCCGGGATGGAGTCCCGGGATCGAGTCCCGCATCGGGCTCCCCGCCCGGCGGGGAGTCTGCTTCTCCCTCTGACCCTCTTCCCTCTCGTGCTCTCTATCTCTCATTCTCTCTCTCTCAAATAAATAAATAAAAAATCTTTAAAAAAAAGAAAAGAAAATATCATAAGTCAAAATGCATTTAATACACCTACTTACTAAACAGCAGATCTTAGCCTAGGGCACCTTAAATATGTTCAGAACACTTATATTAGGCTACAGTTGGGCAAAACCATCTAACGTAAAGACAACTTTATCATAAAGTGTTGACTAGCTCATGTAATTTATTGACTACTATGCGAAGAGGGGAAAACAGCATCGTTGTATTGGTGCGTACCTTCGTGATCACGTGGCTGACTGGAAGCTGCACCCGGCTGCCCCTGCCCAGCATTGCGAGAGAGCATGGTGGCGCATATGGCCAGCCCAGGAAAAGATCCAAATTCAAAATGCAAAGTATGGTTTTTATTGAATGAGTACCACCATTGAATGAGATCCACACCCTCCTAAAGTTGAAAAACCATAAGTTGAAAGATCATAAGTCAGGGACCAAATGTACTTTAAACAATAGAGCCAGTAGATCTTTTCACAAATCCCTTTGAGTTACTTGAATGTCTTAGGGCATGTTCTCCAACTATTCCATAGTGGTGATGTTTTTTCACATCTGTATTTTTCAGTGACCACTTTCTTTTGCCATTCCTTCCTCTCTCTCCAAGTAATATTTGTGTATACATACCTATGTTGTTTCCTTTTTGAGTATTTGAAGACACCATCAATTTTTGGAAGAACATTGTGAGAGGAGTCAGGGCATGAGGAAATTTATTTGTCCTCAATGGAATGTTCTTCAATGCAAAGTTTATGTCTATGTGTATTAAAATTCACTTTAATTTTCCTTATATTGTCAGCTGGTAAACATCAGCAGCTGCTCCTAGCTGGTAAATCCCTTATTCTGCACTCTGCTTCTCCGTTGTGCAGATGACACACCTTCACACTTCCTGTCTCCTCCTAGATGTGTGTTTTCTGTACGCACTCCACTACATTCCTCGATCTCCTCTCTTCTGTCTTCCTCTTCCTCTCTCTTATCTCCCTTCTTTACCCTCAGGTCTTTCCCACAGGCAGCAACATGCTCCAAAATCATTTTCCCAAACAATAAGTCAGTAGTTTTATCCCTGGGGACATGCAATACACTTGGTGAAATCTGTGCTTTTCCACTGTTTTCCCCAGCAGTCTCGCCTAATGTTTTCACTTACCCTGTTTGTTTTCTTATATCCTGAAGTTCAAATTTCTTTCATAATCAGTAATATCAATATTTTTAAGAGCTTCAATTACTTCTTGAAATATTGTAGATTACAGTGTCAAAATAAACCTATTCTCATACATATGTATTTACATATATGTTACATATAAATCTACATATATATCACATATACATTTACATATGTTACATATACACTGACATATTATATACAGCATCATATATACATAATATATATATACACACACACACTAAATATATAATGTAAATGAAAAAGGGCACAAAATGCATGAGTTCTATTCAAAGAGTAATAAAATAAACATTCAGTTCCCAACATCCACCTTAAGAAATAAAACATTAGCAGTACCTTTGATGCCACTGTGTGTTTTCATTAACTTCATGGTCCTCTTCCGTGGTCAAATGTAAGTGTGCCCTGAGGTTGTATCATTAGTTTACTTATTTTTATTTATATACTACATGTCTGTATATATGCATAGATTCATACATATATATAACCTATAAACTGTATATTATTTACTTTTTTGTTTTTTTAAGATTTTATTTATTTGAGAGAGAGAGAGAGGGAGAGCATGAACACAGAGGGAGAGGGAGAAGCAGACTCCCCGCTGAGGAGGGAGCTCGTTGCGGGACTCAATCCCAGGACCCTGAGATCATGACCTGAGCCAAAGGCAGACACTTAATGGACTGAGCCACCCAGGCGCCCCTATATTATTTACTTTTACTTGTTTTTGGCCTTTAAAAAATTAAATGATTCAGAGGTGCCTTTGGCTTTGGTCATGATCTCAGGATCCTGGGATTGAACCCTAGGCTGTAGGGCTCCCTGCTCAGTGGGGAGTCTTCTTCTCCCTCTCCGTCTGCCCCTCCCCACTGTTCTCGCTCTCTCTCAAATGAATAAATAAAAAATCTTAAACAAATTAGATGATTCAGTAAATACTCTTTTACAGTTTCTTTTTCTTTACTTTCTTTTTCATACCCGTAGCTGTTGTTCACTCATTTTCGTTCATTTTATAATTATGCAAGAGGTTTTCGAGTATCTGTGAAATCACTGGTTTATAAGGCATGTACATCTTCAAATCTGCACATTTAAAACTAAATGTTTGTTACTGTGGTTGTAGCAAAGTACATCACAGCAGTGGATGAGAGTTCTTCTTGTTCCTCACCAGCCTTTGGGTCATACCTTTAATTTTTGTTTTCCTTATTACTAATAAGGCTAAATATTCTCTTGCATGTTTAGAAACCATTTATTTTCCACTCTCTACTGTATAAAACCTTCCTAACTCTTTTTGTTATTTTTTCCACTTTTCATAGGACTTATAAATATGTGTATGTTTATATCTGTGTGCAGGTGTGTGTAAGTATTTAGATATTACTTCTGCACTGGTTATATATGGGACAAGTCTATACTCCAAGTTTGTGACTCCTCTTTTCACTCTTAACACGGTATCTCAACGAACAGAAGTTCATACTTCTAATGCAATGAAAATCCTTTTCTAGCCTATCCAACAAAATTATACTCCTATTTGTTTATCTAAAAGTTTAAATTCCTTCCTTTTGAATTAAAATCCCTATACTAAATGGAGTTAATATTTGTGTATGATATGAGATAGGAATACAATTTAATTCTTTGCCGTATGACTAATTATCTCAGCAGTTTCCCCCATTGATCTGCTTTGCCAGGTCAATCATGAATTATGTCTCCCACATATCCACATATCTGTTCTACTGGTCTATCATGGCTCACCACCACACTGTATTAATCTGGAGAGCTTTAACATATATGTTCAAATCTGGTGATGCAAGTTCTTTGTTTGGTCTTTCTGATGATCACCTGTCTCCATCATCTTCGTGGTCCTCTTTCTTCTACCCGCCTCTCCAACTTCGTCTTCTCCCGTCTATTTCCCTCTCTCTTCTTCCCTTCTCCTCTTCCCCCACATCCCTCCTTTCCCCTTTTCTTCTCTCCCTATAATTCATTCTATTTCTTTTCTCCTCCTTCCCTCTTTATTCCTTGCCACTCAAATAAAGGCCAACTGAGTAGGAGATAAAAACATGAGTGAGGTTTGAATTGGGGGAGAAATTACTTCCAAGATGGATAAATCCAAAAGGAGAAGGAAACAGGATCCAGAAAAGATTCTCATAGTAGATAGCATTTTTGTTAAGACTTAAAATGAACTTAAAATGACAGGTCACTTTTAGAGCATACATCTCCAGGGTCAAAGCCTTCTAAGCAGGGGAACATACTGAAAGAAGTTCTAGGAACATAAAAGGTAGATGGTAGTATGCAGTGAGTAGACAGTTCGGCTAGTACATAGGGTGTAGATGGTATGGTGTGAAGTCACTGAGAGAGTGACCTTAGTGACCTTCCCTTGTGAACCATTGGAGAAACACAGAAGGATAATATTATGATCAAAGATACATTATAGGAATGTTACTGGACAGCAAAGTGTTGGATAAACCAAAGATGAGAGCAAATGGCATCTGGAATACCATAAATTGGTATTGAAATATTCTAGCCAAAATGTAGTAAAGGCTTCTACAGGGCTTTGGTAGCAGGTATCAAAGTAATGGATACCTGCCAGATCCTTGGCAAAAGGAGAATCAGCTAGTTTTGGTGATCCTGGGCAGTGAGGGAGAAGAAAAAATCAGACAACACAGAGGACTTTATCCTGGAACACTGGGAGATTTTCAAGTCCATTTACCAAGGCTAAATGGGAATACTCAGTCCTAAATTGAAAATGTAAGTTTGGTCCCTCAGAGCAGTAGTTGATGTCATACATTTTGGTTTAGAGGAGACATATATATATATGTCTATCTATCTATCTATATATAGGTCTATCATGGCTCACTGCCACACTATATTAAACCAAATAACTTTAACATATATGTTCATATCTGGTGATACAAGTTCTTTGTTTGGTCTTTCTGATGATCATATATATGACCTCTAAACCAAAACGTATGACGTAAATAGCACCATCCATAAAGGAAAAAACAATCGTATGTTTCATTACAATAAAAGTAAGAACTTTTGTTCATTGAAATATACCACGTTAAAAGTAATATGTACTGAATGGAGCACTGGGTCTTATACGCAAACAATGAATCATGGAACACTACATCCAAAACTAATGATGTAATGTATGGTGATTAACATAACATGATAAAAAAACTTAAAAACAAACAAACAAAAAATAAAAGTAATACTATATTGTAGAGAAGCTAAGGAAAAATTCACTTCATCAATGAACACGGTCAAAATAGGTGTCATCATCCTACAATAAGGAAAAGGTCAGCAAGACCTATTGTCCTTGGGGAAATCAGTGTTCTTCTTCTAGGCTCAATGCTCAGTGCCAGGTCATGACATTGAAGAAAGAGCAGTGGACTGCCGGTGTCTCTAGGTCCAGGTTAGTGCGCAACAAGGATGGAGGAATCAATGTGTATAGTGTCATCTGCTACGAAGTCAAGTAGCATAGGACTAAAAGAAATCATTAAATTTGACAATCCTGAGGTTATTAAATTTGGAAAGGCTGGTTTCAAGAGTGGGTTTCGGGATAGACACTAAATTTCAAAGATTTGAAAAGTGGGTAACAAATGAAGAAATGTAGACAGCTGATTTATGCCACTATTTTGAGAATTTGGATGGGAGGAGCTGGGGAGAATGGCAAAGGAGAAAATGGGAGAAAACTTGTTTGTAGTTCAGCAAGAGCAAGAGGAGAAACACATTTGAAGAAGTAGAGGCTGATCAAGTTGTTGAGGGGATATGAGGCCCTGGGACCAAGGACACAGGTGAAGGGGCCTTATGGAGAAAAGAACTGAGAAGTGATGCCTCATACCCCAGGAGGAAGGAGGCCCAAGGAATTAAGACAGAGGGATTCTGAGTTAGGAAAAGCATTGCCAAGGAGACACATGGAATCATCCTGCTCTCCGTGAAGCAGAAGGAAGAGTCATCTGCTTTGAGTAGTAAGGGGGTGGAGCGCACTCGATGCCGGAGAATCACAAAGGATTGCAAACAATAGCTTTGCAAAATGTGAAAGAGATTTTAAACACCGATCTGTGGTGGAATCCACAAGAATGCATCTATTTCTCTTTTTTTTTATTATTGCTGTTGATTTGCTGTTATCGTTACATTTTTTTCATAATTTCAGAGATTTACTTCCCTAATAATATCAGCCCTGAGTAGTGGAGGGAAAGATTTCGGTTTTCTGCCTCAGAACTTATAGAATATGTTAATAAGCAAAAATAGAAATCAAAGCCATCTTTTTTTTTTAATGTGAAATTACAGAGTACCCGTTTAAAAAACAAGTTTTCCTTTAACTCTAGAGGCAGACCTAAATCTTGAGGGGCATAAAAAAAGGTTTCACATGGGAGCTGGATTTTTAGGCTAATGAATACAACTCTATTTTTGATACTATGCTGTGTGTTTATATAAAATCGAGGAGCATTTTAGGCCAATTAGTGGCTTGCAAACCCTATACTTTTTCCAGCAAGGGCTAAGCTTGACGAACTTGAGAAGTTAATACAGAAAAGTGTTGGCAGTGAATAATGTGGTTGGCTTGATTCAAGGCAACAAAGCTTTAGCATAAATTAGCTTTTATTTGTTCAAAGAAAAACAAATTCTGTTTGTTTTTGTAATACAGTTTGTTAGTTCTTTTAATTTGGGGGAAAATTTGGGGAATTCCAGTTCTCAGAGAGGCGAGAGGCTCAGGCCAGCATGAGCCAGGCCCCGGCACACAGGCCCTGTGTAAACACCCACACGCGTCTCCCTCGGTACCCCTCGGTCAGCGGCAGCAGGGCGGGCCTGTTATGCCTGGACCTCAGCTGCACCAAAAGGGCCAGCCAGGCGATGACTGGTGTGTGATCCACACTAGATTAGTCAGACCACCAAAAGGGAGTTTCTGGCACCTCCCCCACAGCCCGCCCTTTCATCTTGACTTTTATGTTGTGGCGAGAGAGACCAAGAGTTAGAGAACGCTATTGCTGCGGTGGATTTGGAAGACTGAGTCCTTTGCCTTAGTTGTGCAGATAAGAAAAGTGAAGATCAGACATGTAGCTTGGCGTAGTCCAAGCCGATTAGTATCATCCTCGACAAAGTCAGTTCCCAAGTCGAGGGCTCTCTGACATAAACCGTGTAATCGTCAGCCTCCTTTGTGTAGTTGGCCACGTGAAGAGAGCGACAGGAAACGAGAGGCTTTTTTAGCTCCAATCCAGAGACGATGACATACATGGAAATCAAAGGACTTGCAGCACAGCTAATGGTAACACCTCCTAAATTCAGAATCCCCGCGATCATTTGGCACTTCACTGGGCATCCCAGCAGCTCACATCCAGGCCTTGGCCACAGTTCCCAGCTGAAATGACTCTTGGTGCTCCTGGGGAAGCTCGAGGTGGTTGTTGCTACATTTCATTTATGTTGATGAGTTGGTACAATTTCAAGATTTGTGGGGCAATGGTTTCTTTGGAGGAGGTCTGCAACTCCAATTAGTTCAGTGTTTTTGCTTAGGGGCCAC
Organism: Eumetopias jubatus; assembly: GCF_037043125.1. Lineage (NCBI taxonomy): Eukaryota > Metazoa > Chordata > Mammalia > Carnivora > Otariidae > Eumetopias > Eumetopias jubatus. Next base: position 31,233,333 of record NW_028274818.1, read on the forward strand.
AGAGCGCTCTCACATTTACAACGCTCTTGATTCTCATGACAACACTGAAGTGTGGTGGCAGAAATTGCTAGTTGTCTCCCATTTCTGTTTTGCTTTTGTTTCTGTTTTTCCTAGAGCAATGAAGTTTCTATATTTCTCAGGGCTCACCAGAGAAACAGAACGAACAGGATATAGATATAGATAAGTATCAGTGTAGATAGAGGTACAGGTAGATGTAGATGTAGATAAGGGCGCCTGGGTGGCTCAGTCATTAAGCGTCTGCCTTCAGCTCAGGTCATGATCCTAGGGTCCTGGGATCGAGTCCCGCATCGGGCTCCCTGATCGGTGGGGAGCCTGCTTCTCCCTCTGTGTGCGCACTCTCTCTCTCAAAGAAGTAAGTGTTAAAAAAAAAAAAGATGTAGATGTAGATATATAGATCAGAGAATCATAGAAATTGGCTCACAAGGTTATGGAAGACACGAAGGCCCCAATATGTTGCCTACAAGATGGAAAACCAGAAAAGTCGGTCCGATAATTTAGTTCAAGTCCAAAGGCATAAGAACCAGGAGTTCTGATATCTGAGGGCAAGAAAAGATGGATAGTTTTGTTCCGTTTGGGTGCTCAATGGACAGGATGATGCCTGCCTACATTGGTGAGAGTGGATCTTGTTAACTCAGTCAACTGAATCAAACGTTAATCTCTTCCAGAAATATCCTCACAGACAACCCCAGAAATAATCTTTTACCAGCTGTTTGGGCATCCCTTAGCCCAGGCAAGGTGACACATAAAATGAACAATCACAATCCCTAATTTTGATATGGACACAGATAAAGACCACATGTGCTTGCCTTTTTTTTTTTTTTTTTTTTCCCACAGCTAGGTGTGGTCATATAGCTAAGTTCTGGCCAACGGGATGAGAGTGAAGGCCATGAAACATGGGGAGAATTCACCTGTTCTACTTCTGCGTTATGCCATGAAAAGGCAGGAGCACACTTTCCTCCCCTTCTCACTTCCCACTAGAATATAACACAAATAGCACCAAGCTTGAGAAACTCCGTTCTAGGTGATTTAGACTTATCAGTGAATAATGAATGCAAAAGACTGTTATAAATGTTAAAAATTGTGCGACCTTGGACACATTTATTTAATCACTTTAAGTTTGTTTCCTCAACTCAAATTTGAGATACTATTCATTGCCTTGAGGGATATAATTCACAACGGAGGGTATGGATACAAAGTGCCGATCCCAGTCACGTTCTTGTCAACGGCAAGGGGAGCCTGGTGCTGTGAGCCGCAGAGTGGGAAGGACTAGGGACAGGAAAGGTGGAGAGGTCACCGACGCTTGGGACCAGGCACCGTGGCCAGCATCGGAAGCTTTTCCTCTTTTCTCTGAGACCACTGCGGGGGTTTCCTCAGTGAACAAGACAGGACTCTGTGGTCAGTGCTGGAACTCTTTGTCCTGAATTCTCAGTAACAGGAAGAGTGACTCAATAGCCAGCCTCAAAGGATGGAGAAGCTGAGTCTGGTTTGGAACTTCCTCCCTCGAGTCAGGATAGATCTGGAAACCAGAAGAGGATAGCGGAATGTTCACATGATTCATAGAGACCAGGGGGCCCAACTAAGGCAGGGAGTGGGAAATGAACGAGAGGGTGCCGGCAGCAGGGATTTATGAGCCTGGAAGTGGGAGTTTTAATAAGTTTTAATAGCCAGTGGACCTACACTTGAATTCCCGATCTATATTACTTAGCAACTGTTATTGATACCGATTTCTACGTCTTTAAAGTGGGGATAATAACTACCTTTTGAGGACTGTTAATAAGAGCCATTATGTACTGAGTTCTCATTATGAGTCAATCACTCCTGTAAACATTTTTGCACATTTTATCAGGTAGTCTTCCCAACAACCCTGGGAAGTAAGAACTCGTGTGATTTCCAGGTTGCACTGAGACAAGTGGGGCTTGGAGAGGCCAAAGAATAGGACCAGCATTACACTCTACCGCTTAGTTGCTTTCCCATTTAGGACTAAATGCGGAAAATCTAAAGTGCTTAACACAGTGCTTGAGCTGTTGCCTTGAATAAATGGTAATTTTTAAATATTGTCCCAATTACAGAGATGAAAAAAATTGAAGCTAAGAACAGTGAAGTAACTTTCTCCAAACTGTATGACTGGGTTGGTAGAATAAGGCTCGAGCTTGCAGCTGCACAGCCTTTTCCTATCCCCACGTTCTGCCTTGCACCTCAAGAGCGTCCCGTTGCTTGGAAGCAGCCACCTCACCCAGGACCGAGTAGCCACGTTCAGTCAGCTCTCAGAGGTTAAACAGAATGCCCGAATTCTTAAGGACACGACCTTATCCTTCTCGGAGGGATGTTTTTGTTGTTTGATGCATCTTAAATACAGCAGCCAAGAGCGGTCTCTGTCCCACTGCCGCTGCGGCCCCTCCTTTCCTCAGATCCAAGCTGCCTGGAGTGCTGGGGTCACATGATCTCGCCTCACTTCTGTTTATGGAGTTTCTCAGCCAAGAGGAAAACCAATAGGTGTCAAATTGCAAGTAGAAAGCATCCAAGAAGCTGCCTATTCCAGCACAAGTTACTGCCAAAGAACCTTAAATAAACTTGGTGGAGGGAAGATGTCTAAACCTATTCTGTGTGCTGTATATTTAGTTTGTGAGACTAATACATAGAACTTGGTTGCATCTAATTCATCAAGTTGGGTTCTGAAAGCAGATAAAGACTATAGGCTTATTATTTTTTTCTTTCCAATTCTCTTTGTGAGTTTCTTTTGGGTAAAAAGTTAGTCAATACACTCCTTAGGATAAAAGAAAAATCTATGTAAAGAGTTAAATAACTCTTTATTTATTTATATTTTTGGCCAAAGGTGAGAGGTAAAGTCAAGCAATTTCTCTAAGAATCAATGGCTGTATACAGCAGTAATACAGATAGAAAAGAAGATTTGAACACATAAGAGGAAAATACAGTCAATACGTTAAAAACTATAATTAAACACTTAAGATGCTTTGCCTCCATTAAAAAGTCTATTATTTCAACACAAAGCTTTCTGAAGCAATCTGAACAGTTACCCTCTTTTAAAATATATATGTACAATAAAGTCAAATTCCCTTATGTTTTACGTGACTTAATGAATTTCATGCTACCTGACTAATTTCCCTACGCCAAGGTACATTAATATAAATGACTCTCACTAAGCAATGGAAGCTGGAGGCAAAAGTTCCTCTACCCTCCAGAGCCCCCCATTAGGAACTGAGGGTGAACAGAAGCCAGGCGAGTCCTGATTCCTAAAACTTAGGGAGAGCTGGTAAGGAAATGGAAGAAAACAGGATTTGACATTTTACCTTTAAGCAAAACTTATTTTCTCAGAAGAAAATTCACATGGGAGAGAGAGCAGATTTCCTCTACACTCATTTATCTAAATGCTCCAGGAATCATTTTTAGAGGAACCTGGGTAGAGTTCAAGATAGATGCCTAGGCTTTCTCGAAAACCAGAAAGTAGTCAGAGATCGTTCAGTATGGAAGGGTCTGAGAGACTAAAAGGAGATGCTCCAAGAAAACAAGGCAAGAGTTAAAATTTTCAAGAATCAAGCATAAAAGAAGTAGATACTTGGATATCTAAAGAGTAGAAGTAAAGAGTAAAGCAGTGGACAGCTACTTGAGTGGAGAGCAGGCAAGGGGCCAGAAGGGCAAATAAAACCCTAAAATAAGGAGTGGGAAATTATAAAGACAGAAGCAGTGGAAGGTCTAAGATCAAAGCTGTGAAATCAGTTGGGGTCCAAAGCGCCAGTCATGAATCGTGCATTAAGGAAAACTTACAGTACTTACAACTGATAGAAAGAATATCCTTCTCCTGAGACAGCAGCAGCCTGAAAAAGAGAAAACACATTTGTGTAAAAAGTAAGGTCATTTTGCCTTTTGGCACGAAGCTGTGGAAAAGAGAAGAACATTTGGGAAAGAAGAAAGGAAAAACACCTTAAAGAAAATGGTCTTTTTCCCCAGGGCACACTCCTCCACACCTCAGGGTGAGAGTCTCTTTCCTCCGCTGGCCTGAGGGCAGTAGGTACGGATAGTCCTCAGCACGGAGAGGAGAGGCCACAGGCTCTCAAACACAAAGTCTGCACCATTGGGCTCTATAAATCAGAGGCCACATATATGCAATATTGACTCCAAAATCAATATAGTTCCTAAGGACAGATGGATTGATCCTAAGATGCTCTGCAGACCACAGTCCCTTGACCCAAGTGATAACTGACCACAGTCTCTCATAAGATACCACTTCCCAAACTTGGCCGCCTCATGAACAGAGTAAATGAAAGTAGTTAAAAGACACACTGGGGTAAACAGCAAATCGAAGAAGTCAGAGTTTTTACACGAGGATTCTTAACCCTGCAGGTGACCAGCCTCAAGATTCTTGTGGCTTCAGAAGCCTATGAGGACGATGAAGATCAATGTCAAGGTATAGGGTGGTGTCCAGCTCACCTGTTTGGGAAGCTTTGCCTTAGGGGAAGGTTTGAGATCTCCTGAGATGATCACCCTTAGAGGCAGATATCCACACCTTAGAAGAAGTAGAAACAAAACTCGAAGTTAAATAGAAAGCCCTGAAAACTGTTGTAGGGAGAAACTGAGCCCAGCACGGATTAAAGTGATGTTTCAAGTCCAAAGTACAGCCAAAGAAGTCACAGTTTCTTTGAATGGAGAGGGAGACCCTCTTCTCCTTCTCTTTCCCTTGTCTTCCTCACGCTCCTTCCAGGGCGTGGAACCTACCGTGTACAAGTGTCCAGAGGCAGATGAAGAGAAGAGCAGCCCAGCAGTGTCCAGAGGCAGATGAAGAGAAGAGCAGCCCAGCACGGCTTCATGCAATGGAAGAGCGTTTGTAAAATGCAGAGCAGAGATGGCAAATGTTCGGGCTGCTGGTATGTTTTGTCAGGCCAGAGCCACGTTTTTAAAATAATTGAATTTGAGGGCTTTTATGGGTAGGGTATGCATTTTTTTTCTGTTTTTGAAGCTGCCACCACCTAATATTTTATAAACCTTTTCCATTCCTTTTTATTTTCCCGAAAAAAAATGTTTCTAACCTTTGAAGATATCTGAGTTTGCACACTCCAGCTCTCAAGCAGTTCTGGGAAGACCCTGAAGCCAACGTTTTTAGAGGCATGACCTCTAAAGATGGTCAGCCCAGCGGAGAGAAGTCTGGAGCCTAAGGAAAGGAATGTACAAACACAAGACGACAATGAGCATGAAGGCAGGAATTTCTAGTAAGGAAATACTGGTACTAAGGGTTATCATAACAGTTTCAAAATTTTTATAATAAAACACATAGGTTTATACACACATATTTTTCCTAAAATCTATACTTTTAAATTATCTTTTTGAAATCTATATCTAAATTACCATCCCATTTTATTTAGTTCTCTTCAATTCTTTTGTTTCAAAAGGTATCCAAAGAGGATGTTGAAGTACCTAAATTTACACAAACTCAATCTATCATCTGATAAATGTCTAATTGTCTTGGCAGAAATGGTCCTTGAGTGAGTCTTCCAAATATCCCAAAATATACAGTACAAATTGGCTTCAATGGGTGTATTTCTAAGCCTTCTTAGATACGCAGGCTTTTGTAACATTGTTCTGATTTGGGGCAGAGCAAAATATGAGTCAACCTGGAGCTCCTTATATGTTTTTTTGATAGAAAGGAGGTAATGTATGGGATAGAGAGAAGGATATGCTTATAAAGATGAGAGAGAGAGATGAGATCTACACACGGAAGCCCTGATCCTAAAAGGCACACACACTTCCCAGTGGAAGTGAGATAAGAGGGGATTTCTGTAATGGGTAAGTGGAGATCTCATACCTGGCCCACTTTGGAATGATTGTATGGAATATGTTCTAGAGCAAAGTAATTTTTCACAGAAAGAATATGATTGGTTTATCCTAATAGTGCCATTTTTAAGTAAGTGGGAGTGAGCTTGATGTTATAAAATACCAGCACGCACATGGAAACCGGTAATGCAAACATGTATGAATGTACCATATAGTTTACTGACCAAACACACATGTTAAGTTGTAGTATTTAGAAGCACCCCCTCCCGCCTCCATCTGAATAAAACCATTGCAAAGGTTTTAGCACAACCTGGTGGTCATTCTACATTCTACAATAAGGTATTGGAAAGCATTCAAATCCATCTGTGTAAAAACACTTCAGCTCAAGGAAATTATACCAGAAAAAATGTAAGTTGTTCCCATAGAATTTACTATTCTGTTACCTAATATTAAAATATGGGCATAGGTCAGTAAAATAAAACATACCTTTTCTCAAATTTGTTTTTATTCAGCATTCATTCAGAAAGGAAATATGTATTTTGGATGAAAAAGTGCCTTTGTCTAAAAGTCCAGTCTTCACCGACTTTTTTTTTCTTTTGCTCAGAGGGTTAGTTATTTCCATAGAATTAATTTTATATTTTAAAGTTAATGATTTGGTCTTAGTCAAAGAAAGGAAACGTTGGAGTTTAAAAATAAGTTAATGATAATTTGTTTATATAAGGAAAAAGTTTTAGAAAGTCCATGTTTAAGCACTGAATATTTATATTTGTCTCCACTAATAAATGAACATTGCATTTAACCTAATAGAAAAGTTTAAAATAATTGTATAATTTATTTGTCTGGTTTTCACATTGTAGCATACAAATACCACTAAGATCATTTGTGTTATGTGTGAAGTTCATAAGCTTCAAAAAAAAAAAGTTTCCTATTTCTCATAAAGCAAGGGATGGAAGAGCCAATATGGCGGAGATAAGGATCAGGCTGCCAACATAGAGGTTTACTTTCTAGGGAGCATTCAGATCTTATTTCCCTGACATTTTAGATTACAAATTATTGGGGTCAGAACTGTATAAGCCTAAGAATTTTGAATCCTCTTCTAAGACTTTTTTATAGTTTGTGAAGAAAATTTTTATTAAGCAAGTGTATCAATAAAGCCCAGAATTTCCCCGTTGCATTTATCATGAATCCACAGCCCTACCTCTTTGGTGACTTTTACATTTTCTTTAAAGATGGTATGACTTTTAAAGGGTTAAATACCAGTTTATTTCAAAATTAAAGAATTCATGTTAAGAATTACTAGCGAAATCTGATGACTATTCTAATAATTGAAAAATGACTATTTTTACTGAAATTGGAGCGGAATATGTATCTAGCATTGTATCATGGGCTGGTCCAATGTTGAAGAGTCTTATACAATGAAAAAAAAATAATTTTTTTTAATTTAATACTTTTTTCTTCTTGTTTTAATACTACAAAGAAATTATACTTTCCCTTGGTGAAATTCATTTATTTCATTTATAGCTAATTTATATAAATTATATTCATCTATAGCTAATTTATATAAAATGAGATATTTCAACTTCTAAGTGCTTCTTTTATTAAAATACTTATGAAAGAATCACCAATGTTTTAAATGCCTGGTCAGTAAAAAATCACTTCACTGAGCTCCTGTAAAATTCATACCACATTACATTATTTGGAAGTTAATCACATATTTAATTTTGCACATGTCCGATGGGGGGGAAAAAACGCCATTGGGATATGAGGCATTGTATTTCAGTACTTGTTTCCAAGCAATCCCCATTTCTTATCTTAAAACTTCGTAAGTAGAATGTGAAATTATTTGTGAGGTAAGAGCACGAGGCAGAAAGGACCTAAAACCAGAAGCTTCCTTCCAGGACAAAAACTCCTTACAGAAAGAGGCTTAGAAGGGCAATTCTAAGAGTATTTACCATTATTAAGTCCCTTCTTTAAGTTCTTCTCTGAGTTCCTCCCTGATCCCTCCCCTTCCTCTCTCATGGCAGGAAGATGAGCGGAGGAGGCTGCATGAGCAGTTAAGCTCTGCTTTCTGGATGGGGTTTGTGGCAGACCACAGAGTCCCCCACAAATTTGCTTCCTTCCATATAATAACCCTTTCATTAAAAAGTCCCTAGAGCCCACCATGTGACAGGAACTTGAAATACAAGTGACAAGCTCACTGAGGCTTGAGCTCTGTTGAGATAAACCATGATGAGGAAAAGGCTCAGGGGCTGGAGGAGGTGTTGGAAATGATCAGCAGTGGGGGAGAATGAAAGCAGCTAAGAACTCTAGAAGCCAGGGAGAACAACACAACTTTTGTTCTAAAACATAGAACTTCAGTGTCAGGTACTTGATTGAAAAAATATGGTAATCTAATTGAGGATCATTTACAGTAAATATTTCACTTGAGGTTGATATAAATTTATACTTATAAAAAAAGTAATGCCATGACTGAAATGGAAGGTAACTTACAGCATTTAAAACATGCCTACCCACCATTCCAATATTCTTGCTATTGCAAGTTGCTACAGAAGGGATACACAGATGGGTGCAGATACAGTTCCTGATTTGAGGAGCTATGTTTCTGGAGGGAGAGACACTTGTAAAAATGTTACAGTGGAACATGATCTGTACTCTGGTAGAGTTATAATCACTGTGGTGTAAGAATCAGATGAAGGGAGCAATAAACTGGCTAGGTAGTAAGGAGATATTTACAAGTTTAGTGATATTCAGAGTGTGTCTGAACATAAATATTTAGCCATCAGTGGAGAGAACTCAAGTTATTGCATCAGAAAAGGGAGAAAAGTCTGGAGTGGAGCAAAGGTAATGTCGATGAAAACAAAGACAGTATCTGGGACAGGATAAAAATTGTAATTAATATGCCCAGAGAGCTATTCCCATCATAAAGTATCAACATGATACTTAATGTTTAATCAGCATTAAAAATGAAGATTTTGAAGATAAATAAATAAGAATTCCTGGGACTCCTGGGTGACTCAGTTGGTTAAGCATCTGCCTTCAGCTCAGGTCATGATCTCAGGGTCCTGGGATGGAGCCCCTGTGTCGGGCTCCCTGTTCAGCGGGGAGTCTGCTTCTCCCTCTGCCTCCTCCCCCTGCTCATGCTCTGTCTCTGTCTCTCTGAAATAAATAAATAAAATCTTAAAAAAAATGAGAATTCTTAGAGATAAAATTATATTTTAGAGGGAATAAGTCAATATAAGCTATAAAAATAAAGTTAAAGAACCTCAGAGAGATATTAAAAAGACACCAAGATTAGAAAAACAGCAAAGTAAATGTAAGAAAGTTAGGGGATTTAGAGTTTCGATTTAAAAAGAAAGGTAATCCTTACTCACCCCCAACACATACCCAAAACAAAAAATGACAAGGTGGAGAGAGGGGAGAGGAGAGAAAGACTGAGAGTTAAAGAATGGGAAGGAGGAAGGGAAGGAAATAATTTAGGGAAATTTATCCAAACTGAACAATATTCGTTTTCATATAAATGAGTCTGCCAAGCGAGTAAAACGATGAAATCAAACATAAACAAACAAAACCTGCCCACATCCTGTCACCTTGTGAAAATTTAATTGATAGCAAAGAATAGATCCCCAAGATTTTAGGGTTAAAAACAAAAACAAAAAAAGGTCGGAAACCAGGAATCAGGAGTGAAGTGGCATCAGGAACTTATTCTCAGAAGCAAAAGTCAGTGCTGGAGAACAAGAGATGTGCCTTTAAGAATCTGGAAGAATCCGATGGATGTAGAAAGTTGAACAAGATTCCCTGAAGGAAACCAACAATACGGAAAAGAAATTCAAAGATACATTAAATGAAAAGAAAATGAAACATTAAGATCTGCACATAAAGATTGAAAGTAATCACTGTGTCCCAAGAAGACTTCATACAGTAGATCAAGGCCAAGATTGGGGAGAATGAGTTTCTGAATTTCAAAGATCAAGAAAAAAATCATGAAATTATCCAGGAAGAAAACACAAGTTAATGCCTACAAGAAGAAACGTTTGGGTCAACGCCAACATTCCACTGCATCAAAGACAGAACTCAGTGAAACACATTCTATAAAATTCTTTGGAATCAAAAATGTGACTCCTAAGTTTTATACCTCCTGCATGCTGTCCTTCCAGTATAAAGACAACTGTACCAGATCAGAGGGAAATAACATCATAAAGAATATCTGATAAGACTCATTTTACAATGAAATCAAGCTAATTAGAGATGAATACAAAGAAGAAATTCAGAAATTTAGAAGCCCTAGCAAGGACCCTAGACTCTGGCTCAGTTTAAATAGAGGTCAAATTCAGTACCAGTCAACTTGTATTGTGAAATTAGCAGTACAAATAGAAACTAAGTATCAAGAGGTGGAGAGAGACAATGTTGGAGGAAATGTGGACGTGAGGATTCATCTCTAATAGCAGAGAGATAAATAATAGCAAGTGAAGTTAAAACAGTTTGAAATTTTTATAAACTTTAACTTAAGTTCAATGTAAAGTCATTTAAATTTAATATATGTTGTAAGAAAGAAATTTTTTTAAAAAGTTTTTTTTTTTTTTTTGTCAAAGAGAGAGAAAGAGAGCACAAGCGGGGGAGGGACAGGCAGAGGGAGAAGCAGACTCTCTGCTGAGCAAGGAGCCCAATGCGGGGCTCCATCCCAGGACCCTGGGATCATGAACTGCGCCCAAGGCAGACGTTTAACCAACTGAGCCACCCAGGCATCCCTAAAAAAGAAAATTTAAGTATGGGTCAAAATTTATTTCAACTCATTCAAATCCGTCTTTCAATAAGTTCAATTGAATTGAACATAATCCTTTTTATAAAAAGAAAAAGAAAATCTATGTTGTCAAATTTTTGTTATCCTACATTTTTCTACATTTTTCCTAATCTAAAAAATTCTTATTTATTTTGACCTTCTTCCCTCCCTCTTTGCCTCCCTTCTTCCTTCTTTCCTAACTTCTATATATATGGAGAAATGACTACAGCAATATTCAACAAATTGTGATGATACTTATATCTGAGAGTGTGTTTGGGTGTTTTTAAATTAAAATGTGTTGTTTTTCAAATAGGTAATAGATTCAGTTTAAAATTCAAAACAGTATGCTAAGATATACAAGTTCCTATTCATGTCACCATTCCTCACCAGCCCCTATAGGTAAATATATATCTCACTGAATGGTAGTACCTTAGTTTATTTATCCAGCTATCTATAAATGGACGCTTGGGTTGTTTCCAATAATTTCCAATTTACAAGAAAGATATAATAATTTGTACATGTAATATTTTGTAACTTTATAGATATTTCTGGATGGTTAATTACGAGATGTGGGGTTTCTAGGTAAAAGTGGAAATTCATCTGTAAATTTGGATAGCTATGGTCACATTGCCTACTGCAGGGTTATTTCTTCGTACTGGTAAAATCATGAGAGTCCTTATTTCCCCACAGCCTTGACAACAGCGTATGGACAAGCTTTTGTATATATATCATTATGAACTGGCTATCTCAATGTAGTTTTTTTTTTAAATGACAATATTTTCTTTACCTATTCAACATATATACATTCTTTATTATGTTATGTTAATCACCATACATTACATCATTAGTTTTTGATGTAGTGTTCCATGATTCATTGTTTGCATATAACACCCAGTGCTCCAGGCGGTACGTGCCCTCTTTAATACCCATCACCATAATTTGCATCTTTCTTCTGAGTGAGTTTGAGCATCTCTTCTTATGTTTAGGGATTTTTGTAGTTCTTGTTTTGTGAACTCTCTAGTCTTTCTTGACTAGTTTTCAATTGGATTTGGAAATTTTTTTTTTTTTACTTTTTATTGGTGCTTTTCTGATGACTAGTTTTTATGTAAGAATATATCAGTTTTATAAAACGATGCTTATTCTAAAAAACAGAAAGACTCATGGATAAAGAATTTGGCCTGATAAAGTGTAGGGAAACCTCCTCTGAGAAAGGAGAGAAAAAGTGAGTATGCTCAGGATAGGAATATATATATATCTATATATATTTTAAAGATTTTATTTATTTATTTGACACACAGAGAGAGAGAGAAAGAGCACAAGCAGGGGGAGTGGCAGGCAGAGGGAGAGGGAGAAGCAGGCTCCCCGAGGAGCAGGGAGCCCCATGTGGGGCTCGATCCCAGGACCCTGGTTTCATGACCTGAGCCGAAGGCAGTTGTTTAAACAACTGAGCCACCCAGGTGCCCAGGAATATATATTTTTAAGTGAATAAGAAGAAATTCAGGTGAGTGGTGTCTTTTTTTTTTTTTCAGGAAAAGAGTCAATGGCATTTGATGAAAGTAGGAGACTTGGGGTTGGTTCAAGCTTGGAAGAACTCCAAGGAAAGCAGTAAAGGAGATCAATTTAGAGAAGAAAATAATCAATTCACCACCCTGTGGTCCTGAATCAAGTTTGAAATCATCCATATTTAATGATACCAGTAGGTAATTTAAGTATTTGTTGTTGTTGTTGTCTTAAATAATAATAGTTTCAAGCAGAGAAGCCGCAGGACTGAAAGTGGGAACAGAGATGGGAGAAATCAGACATGCACACTTAATTGTCAGACAGGGGTGTTTGTGGGCCAAGGTGGTGCATAAGTATTTTAAGTCAGGATACAGAAAGAAAAGAATCAGGGTGGGAAGAAGGATTAGAGTTATCCATGGAGTAACTAGAAATCCCAGACTACACCAAGTTCATTGTTTTTGGTTTTTTGGGTTTTTTGTGTGAAAATTAATACTAAAACATGTCTTGCACTTACAATAATTTCAGCGGCTACATAAAATCACCAAACATAAATCTCAGATGATATTCTCAGAGAGATATCTTATATGTAAAACCCCACTGAATTATGTTAGATAATGAATAACCTACAAAGTGTATCGTCTTGCAGTGCTACATAAAATTAATCTCTCCCTTTCACATTGTGTAAATGTAGGCTTGGTATTATTTCTGAAATTCACATGTTCTCTGAATAATTACAGGGCATTGAGTTGAAATATATTAAAGAAAATCTGTAGAAACTCAGTGGGTTTTAGTAATTTGGCTAAACTTATCATTGAGTTGACTGATTTTGACCTTTTCTAACATCCTGCATTTAAATTGTGAACAAATATTTTGCTACCTCTTGAAAGAACAAATAGAATTTATTTCCTACTGATTCTCATCAAAAAGAAATTTGACTTCCATGATTTAATGTTACTTTAAACAAAAAGAGAACTGCCAAATCATGTTTTATTTACAAAAATAATTTGTTTCATTTAAGAAGTCATTTTACAAAACTAAAACGGACTATGATCCCAGATGAGAAACATTAGACCATCTTAAGGGAAACCCACATACTTGCACACACACACTGAAAAATCCAGACCTAAGTTTACTGCATTTATATCACTGATATATAGTTGCTCACATAATTAACATGACTCTAGCTGTTGAAAAAAATGCTTCTTGTATGTTGAACCAAGTGTGATCCTTAATGGTGTACTCATGTCCTTCAATAGGGATGCAGAGTTACTTAGAATTACCGGATATTCAGATATTATTGGGATCAAAGTCAAGGTGCAGCTTCTAGGAAAAAGATCTCATGCATTATTGAAAACTTGTCACCTAATAAGCATGCATCCCTATGGGAAAAGAATAGTGTGTGGGAGAAGGAAAGCATGCTTTTAAAAGATGATGTCAAAATAATAATTGCTAAAATGTTCTACAGGGTGCTCAACTTTAAATAGCTAACAGCTCTTTGCTATTCTTTATGATCCCAAGATGTGACAAATGACGGAAAATTTATTGGCCAAGGCAATTTATTTTTTAAAATTTTAAAAAGATTTATTTTATTTATTTGAGAGAGAGAGTGAGGTGGGGGAGGGGCAGAGGGAGAGGGAGAGAATCCCAAGCGGACTCCCCATTGAGCATGGAGCCTGACATGGGGCTCAATCCCACGATCCTGAGATTATGACCAGAGCCGAAATGAAGAGTCAGATGCACAACTGACTGAGGCACCCATGTGCCCCTTGGCCAAGGCAATTTAAAGTAACTCAAAACAGATAATAGATGGCCATTAAGTTTACTTTTTTATTTCCATTAATCATGAAAAAAACCCACTTTTATGGTATTAAACCTTCTGCATATTCTTTGTTTACCAACCCTGTCTTTAGGTTAAGTTGTCAATGCAATGAAAGCAAGTAATTAAATATAAATGGGAACTCCTTTATAAAGGGATTTACTACATGTGAATTTCTTATAAATATAATAATTCATTTCTCCCCTTTCTGTTTTATGACTTATAACACATAACAAAAGCCATGTAATGGCTTTTGTAATTTATGAGGGATAATATAGTCAGAGTTAATGACAAAATCTGAATTATTGATTACCAGTAAAAATTCTCAATACACAGTTACCTAAGTATACTGCAAGGAAATCCCTGTTTTGAGTCTGTGTCCACCAGTGGGGTGAGGGGCACAGGTTCTGTGGGTGTCCTGATACTATCCTACTTTCCATTCCATGTATTAACAAGGGGCAGATTGTTTCCCTTCCTAGTGTCGCATCTTGTCCCCACTTCTCAGAGAGTGCCTGAAAAAAGATTGCACAAGCATAAAAATTCAAGACAATACTTTCATTCTTCAATAGTTCATCAGCCTCTACAGATCTGGTTTGCTTCCTATATATGAGGGATATTAATGATCCCAGTAAGTTCTCCTTTCCAGGAAAATTAAATATGTATACCAGAGGTCCCACTTTTACTACACTGAGAAGGTGCATATGAATCAAGAGAGCACTGGTTTCTCTAGAGGGGGAAATGCCTGTGCGATTTTGCATAGAAAGTCCATTTCCAGTTACCTGGTATCCTAAGTCTGGGGACAGCTGAGTCAAAAGAACCAAGCTCCCTTGGACTCACTTACCAGAGAGAGTGAATGAGTCATACTCACCATAAATGTGGTTTGCATTTTACGGTGCCCTGTTAACTTGTTTCAAATACTGATTGATGGGTTCTCTGACAAACATACTGAAATGTGATCCAAACGGTAAGAACTTGTTCTGATTACCAAATTGAGAGACAAGGGAACAGTGACATTTGTGACTTATTGTTGTGTTTTATTTCCTGGCACTCACATTAGTGATGAGGTGATCTTTGTTTATATGTATTATGAGAACAATCCTTCCCCATGGATGTTTAAGAGTGTGTTTATTTTGTATAATAACTTCAATGTTGTGAGTTCAACTAAGCTTACTATGTTGTACAGTGCCGTTGAGAGCGTGTTATACGTGGTTTTGTTTTTGTTTTTGTTTTAATCATGGATAGAGAAAAGACATAAAATAAATTCAGATTATTTTCTCCACTAATTTTTCCAAACATATGATCAACCTTGATACTCAGAGCCAGAAGAACAAAAGGTTATGAACATAGACTACAGTGCCAGTAAGAGCTGGTTCAAATCCTGGCTCTGTCATTTACTAGATGTGTTACAACAGGCTGGCTACCAAGATTTTCTGAGCCTCAGCTCCTTGTCTATAAAGTGGAGATACTAAGAGTCTGTGCTGCATAGAATCTGTCTTGATAAACAAATGCAGGTAAAACAATTAATAAAATACGAGGCATGTATTATGCCTCGTTAAACAATAACTATTACAGTAATTATTACTTTTTTATTTAGAAGTAATGACCCAGAACACACACCCTTTCATTGGGTTAGTAGTGAACAACAACAAAAAAAGTGTTTGCCAAGAAAATGTAAAGAGAAACATAAAGAAGCTTACAAAAGAATGATTACAGAAAATAGAACCTTAGCAATATGAATCTTCACCTGAGATAGGAAATGAAAAAGCTCAATTCTGAATGTGTCTCTTTGAAGAACCTTCAGATTGTTCCAGTTGTAAAATTTGTATAGGAAAATGAAAGCACAGCGATCCTTCTCGTTTGAACAAGTGTTCTTTTCCTCTGAAGCTGTACATTTGAAAGTCTTCATATCAAGAAACATGTTACAATTAAGCAGGAGCAATTACCACCCATTTAATTTGACCTAATATACTGCAATGAGAACATTTTAAAACAAATCTCTGGTGTAAATTAAAAATTAAGATCAGTCCTAGTTAGTTAAAAGAAATAATAAGCTTTGTATTCAGTGTTTTAGGGGGAACAGAGCAAACATAGATGTGAAAATTTCACTGTACATGTATTAGAGTTTTGAGTAAAAGCTTATATTTCTAAATTATCATTTCAAAGACATTCAGCTAATCACTACACACAGTTTTATAATTGCACGGGACTATTACAGTGTATCTCTCTTTTCTGCAAATATTTATTTGTCACTGTAAAAAATTAATGGCTTGGGAGCTGAATTTTAAGAATAGTAAATGTATCTTTTATTTCCAATGAATCCTGGTACCAGAAATAAAATAAACTTTAAAAGAAACGTAACATTGTCTCTTTTTGTCCAATAAATGTACAATGATATCCAGAGCTTTAACCCTAAAATGGACCAGACTTTATTAAATTGGAACTTTTTGTTTAATTTTTCTAACTAGGTCTTGGAATTACTAATGGCAGTGCCAAACTTTAGAAACCTAATCTTTTATATCTCATGATAGATTCTCTAGGAATGCAACCCATAGTCATGGACACGGGTCTGTAATTCACATATTATTTTCTTTTTTAAAATAAAATTCATATACATATAATTCCATGTTCTAATGCAATGGGTCTCACCTTCTGATTAATAGATATTCTCACAGAGTAATGGTCCTTCTGACCCCCTACTCTAGCTCTTCCTTCACAACTTCTCATTTAAAAAAGAAAAAAATAAATTTTCCAACTTGCTTCTTAAACTAACAGAAATTACCATGGCTCTATTTTCTAATCATTTGTTTGTATCTTCTCAAAAGAGAGACTCAAGTGGAAAATACACATTAAAAACACACAACATCCCCATTTGGAAGATGTCATTTGCCCCTGAAACCTCAGAGGGAAACTTTGCTTGTAGCCTATTTAAAATTCAAAACTTTTGCTGTTTGCCTTTTAAAGCAGCTCATAAATAAAAAATAGACTCATGTAACACTATTTTGCCACATACAAAAACTGTAAATTTTAATATTACCTTGTAAATGGCAATTGATCTCATTTCAGTTGGAGAAAACAAGGCATTAAAAATTTGAGTGACTAACAAGAAGTGAAAGCAAGATTTGTTTCTTCATGGTACTCATAATGGATGATTCTAGACCCCCTTTTCTCGTTAATAAGTAAGGAGATAGTATGTAAACGCAATCTAAATTAGAAACTAGTGTTTCATTTTAAAATTCACTTATTTTCATATGTTAACAAGGTACTATCCAATAATGTAAGAATTAGTTGCTAATTTCACGTGTCTAATAAAAGAATTAGAAAGACGAACCCAAGATAAATTGAGTTGAATGGAAAGCAATTGATGATACATAGTTAAGACACTTAAAATCAGTCAGGAGAGTGAAGATTTAGAAAACCAAGCCAACCTAAACGTAGTGTGTGACTAATGTAATAACCTCATGCAGAATTCACCAAAAAGAATGTTCATTACTTTTTGAAAAATACCATTTTTCTTAAATTTTTTATGATCCTAAATCATTATTAGACTATGGCTCTTTTAAAAAGAAAATTGAGACTTGTGACAGGGCACCTGGGTGGTTCAGTCAGTTAAGCGCCCGACTCTTGATTCTGGCCCAGGTCATGATCTTAGGGTCGTGGAATCGAGCCCCACATTGGCCTGCGTGCTCAGCAGGGAGTCTGCTTGAGATTCTCTCTCTCCCTCTCCCTCTGCCCCCCTTCCCTGTGCGTGAGCACACTTTCAAATAATAAAAAAAAATAAATCTTTAAAAAAAATTGAGATCTGTGAAATTGTTCTACAAACGTTCATTGCATTAAGCCTATATTTTAATATGTGCTTATATAATTCATATAGGAACATGTAACACAATATATTATGTATAAGAAAAGATAATGATCGGATTTTATTATGATTATTGATGTCAATTTCTGGTAAAGGCAGTCTAAGAATTTTTTTTTTGAGTTTTGATTTAAATTCCAGGTAGTTAACATACAGTGTAATATTAGTTTCAGGTGTACAGTACAGTGATTCACTTCCGTACATCACCTAGTGCTCATCACAACAAGTGTACTCCTTAATCCCCATCGCTTATTTCACCCATCCCCCACCCACCTCCCTTCTGGTAACCAGCAGTTTGCTCTCTATAGTTAAGAGTCTGTTTCTTGGTTTGTCTCTCTTTCTTCTCTCTTTTTTTCCTTTGCTCATTTGTTTTGTTTCTTAAATTCCACATGTGGCATTTGTCTTTCTCTGACTGACTTATTTCCCTTAGCATAATACTGTCTAGCTCCACCATGTCATTGCAAATGGAAAGATTTCATTCTTTTTTATGGCTGAGTTGTATTCCATTGTGTATATATTCCATAACTTCTTTATCCATTCATCAGTCAATGGACACTTGGGCTTTTTCTATAATTCAGCTATTGTAGTCTAAGCATTTGAGAAATTCAAAGTCAATGCACTTTGGTTGTGATAAATAGAATTGTTGAATCAATATATTGTACACCTAAACTAGTAAACACTGTATATTAACTATACTGGAATTAAAATAAAATAAAATGGATTAAAAAAAGTAAATGCACTTGGGTGAAAGTCAAGGATGAACTTTAACATGGAAAGTATGCATGGGCAATATTATATTTCTCATATCACTGTTGCATTCCATAAAAATAGCTAGATCAGGTTTCAAATGTAAATATTTCACACAAATATGTTTGCATAATTCTATTTTATCCTATGAATATTAATATATATGGCATTTGTTTAAAGATGTTTATTTAAATTCAACTGCAACAAACATAATTCTTGGTCAAAAGTATCAAGAAATGAATTTCACATATTATACAGAGAAAAATAGTCCGTGCTACAAAATTATAAACACCATATGAATATAACAAGATAAGCTTGCTTGAAAATTTTAAATTAGATTAAATGAGCTTGAAAGATATGGACTAAATGCTAACATATGGAATGTAAGATTTCCAAATGTTAATTTAGTTAACTTTCTTGTAGTAACTACGCACACACATACTACTTTTATGTCTATTTCTAGAAATAAAATAGTAAACTATAAGATAAATATGAGTAGAACAAGGAGGACATCTTGAGGTCATTCTAGAATTGTACATTTTATTCTTAGGTCCCACACACAATTTATGATTTAAAAAATGGTCCTTTAAACTAAGTTAATATGTTCAGTATAAAATGTGTTTTTTCTTCAAATAAAAGGGTAAAGTTTCTCAAAAGCATTTAAATTCACTTAAAAGCATCCTCTCTCTCTCTCTCCCTTTCTGTTGCTGTCTGTCTCTCTCACACACACACATGCAAAAACTACAAAGAAGATATTTTTTGCTGAGTGATAGGTAAAAATTTAAAATATGCATAAATCTGTACAAACGTTTTAGCAAAACTGTCTTAAATATGTTTCTACAGTAGTAAAATAAAAGCTGCTCAAAAATTGGTCCAATGTACTTCATTAATCCACTGTGTATCTATTTTGTCCTCCTACTTCTAGAAAAATAGAAATAACACTTAATACAATGTTTTGAGTCCTGTGTATGTTATGTCTTTTCCTATGCACTTTGAGTTAAACCTGGACTCGGAGGACCATTGGCAGAATGTTCTGGCTCTTCAGGGCCACTTGTGACTTTAATACCTTCATCTTCTTTGTTTCCTTCATTGTCCTTATCCAGGGCACCAGGTGAACCAACACAATTAACATCCTGGTTTGCTTTGTCCAATTCATTGTCAAATTCTATTTTATCTTCTTGATGGTTGCTTTTCTTTATTTGTCCATTCTGGGCAGGATAGGTGCTAGCGATGACATCATATAGGAATTGGTATTGTTCCTAGTAAAAGAAAGAAGCAAGAAAGTTTATGTAATTATTATAAAGAAAGTTTACGTAATTATTTTTATGTCAGATGGAAATCAGCAAGAGCTAACATGTACTTGGAAGTCTTGGGTAAAAGAATACTACTCTTTTTTTTTTTTATAAAAAGAACATTTTAAATGGCTTAGTCCCCTTACAGTTCTAAAAGTCTGACTGCAGGGTATTCCTCCAAGTTTATCTCGGAGCAACACCAAACATGTTCATTTCCCTCACAGGCCACGTGGTGTCTCATTTCCATGCCTTGGCCCATGATGCCACTTTCTGGGCTTATCCTCTTGGTTGAATGCCTATGCATCATTCATCTAAGTATCAGAGCAGAAGTCACTTGTTTCAGGAAAGCCTATGCAGATCCCATAGTTAAATTCAGTGCCCTCATTCATGCTCTTCGTATAATCTCTCTGTCATTTCAATCATTATATTGTTTAATAAATATCTGCCTTTTCCTCATACTAAACAGTGAGTCTCTTAATGGCAAGAGCACATAATAGGCACTCAGCACATTTTTTTTTAAAATCAATTATATGCAAGCTCAATGTCCTGCATAATTAAAAGCTTCATAGATCTGAGTGAGTAAGTTTATATGGTGACTAGTTATGAATTTCCAGACTACCCTCTACCGTTGCAGAAGATCCATGTTGGATTGATTACAAAAATGCCACACTTACTATCCTCTGTGTATCCACACTTGTTGGCAAGGTGACTGCTGACCCTTTCAACAAGAGGTGGAGTCAATTTCCCCACTCCTTGAAGCTGAGCTGGCCTTGTGACTTGTTTAGATAAGAAAATGCAGAGGAAGAGAGATTGTGCCAGTTTCCAAGCCTGGGCCTTAAGAGGTCTCACATACTGCTGCCCCACTTCTCAGAATTCTGTTGCCTTTATGTGAATATGCCTGGACTAGTCTTCCAGAGAAGGAGAGACCTGCATTCTACTCACCCTCTGTTGCCAGAGCTAAAGGCCAGCAACTGCCAATCTATTGGTAGTAGGGATCATTTTGGACAAGCCAAACCCCAAGAGGCACATCAGCAGTGGCAAACCAATGAGCGAGCCTGGTCCAGATTGGCTGAAGCTGACATGATTGGCAGAACTATTTCGTTGCTCCAATAGACTATTGAACTATAACAAATGCTTTTTTTTTTTTTTCTGCCACTGATTTTGGGGTGGTTTTTACAGGAGTAAAGATGGGGGAAATTAGGGAATTCATGATCATTTGAAGATACGTTCTTCATGAACCACAATAAATTGCTGGTAAGCTCTAGTTAGTTCTCTTATTTATATTAATAATAATCGAGGGGCGCCTGGGTGGCTCAGTCATTAGGCATCTGCCTTCAGCTCAGGTCATGATCTCAGGGTCCTGGGATTGAGCCCCACGTGGGGCTCCCTGCTCAGCAGGGAGTCTGCTTCTCCCTCTCCCACTGACTGCCACTCCCCCCTGCTTGTGCTCTTTCTCAGATAAATAAAATCTTTTAAAAAAATAAAATACCTTAATAATAATTTAATGTGAATTATCATGTAAAAAAGGAAGTTAGGAAAGGAAAATAGAAAGGTGAATAGAAGAAAAGGAAAGTAGAGGATTGGAGAAGAGGGAGAAGGAAGGAAAAAGAGAAAAGAAACCATCAAAATAAAAATGCAAAACACAGCAAAAGCAGCTGTGAGGTCTACGTACAAACGTGGGAACCATTCCTGGTCTAGCTCTGCGGAGAGATTTTACTACTTGAAAAACATCTATCACTTCTTCTGTTTCTGCACTTTCCAAGAGATTTAACAAAGCACAAAAGAGTCCTGTTTGCTGAGATCCATCTCTGTAAAAGGAAGAAAAGTTTTAAAAAGAAAATAATTCTACATTTTATGGAGAAAGTGATATTAGAGTAAAAACTGAGAGAGATGAAATGTATTCTTCATTTCATGTTTATTGTAATTATCTTATTCCAATCTCTAAAAACAAAACATTTCTGCTAAATGCATTTTTTGGACAAACATTTTCAGTTTGAGAATATATAATCTTATAGTTAAAAAAAATACTATCTCAGGCTTTAGACATATTTTTTTCTTCTGTTTAGTCCCTTATAGATTATAATGCATTTTTGTTTACATCCGAAGTTGTAAGGAAGTTGTTAGGACAAATATTGTAGGACATGGAGATTTAGGGAAGATAAAGACATGCCCAGAAATCAGTAAAACCAGAAATATTGTAGAAATTTTGTATGTTACTAGACCGCATGCTTTCTCTCCTTCTTTCTTCTGCCTCTCTAATGCTTTTTTACAAATGTCCACATTTTTGCATCAGTAGAAAAATGATACCTGGTAGAATTATTCATTAAAAAGAGGACAACTCAATGATTTACTTAACTGTAAAAGCATGTCACATTATAATAAAGATTCAATTTACAGAATATGTTATTAGCAGGATTTTATTTATTGTACATAACTAAGGGACATATAATAGGTATTCAGCCATATCTTAAGAAACACATATAGTTTTAAAACTTAACCTTGCCTTCTTTAGCTTTCTTTCTGCATAAATTTCACCTTTGAAAACTCTAATAAAGACTGGAAAGTCGTGCATCTTTAAGGACTTCATACTAGTGTATGCAATTCTAATAATAATAAGAAAGCTTTCTTGAAAATTCTAAAAGCATCTCACTAAATTTACATTTCTCATTTCCTTTATATTTTTATTTTGCATTTACTTTAGTAAAATATAAAAAATATTTTATATTATGCATCCTTCTTTCAATATCTCTTATTTAAGGTAGATATGTAGGCATTTCTCACAGATGAAAGTCAAGGGTCTACATAACAAATTAATAAAGTCAAAAATTATTATATATATTAAAGTCTTTTCCATTAATATATAACTTAAGATATGTTTACCAAAGGCAAAGCATTCCTTCCTCTGGATTCTCTTAACACCTAACAGGGTGTATCAATGCATATAAGCATAAATAAAATGTGATATCCATCCACCTGTCTGTTCATGCATCCTGCCATTCATTCATTAATGCATCCAGGACATACGACATTCTAGATTCAATGTTAGGCACTGGGAGTCAAAGATGATGTGACACTGGTATTAAGAAACTTATAGACTAAAACTATTGCACTATAATATAATCATTGCTATCATATTTCTATAATAGTTATAGAAATTGCTCTATATGTGGGAGCAAACCTGAGAGAGTGACTGATTCCACAAGAGGCTTTCGCTGTGGTGGTGCATTTTATATATCAGGATAAATAGAATTAGAATTAGAATTAGTAAGAATTAAAAATTAAGGGATGCCTGGGTGGCTCAGTCGTTAAGCATCTGCCTTCGGCTCAGGTCATGAGCCCAGGGTCCTGGGATCGAGTCCCACATCGGGCTCCTTGCTCAGTGAGGAGCCTGCTTCTCCCTCTCCCTCTACTGCTCCCCCTGCTTGTGCTCTCTCTCTTTCTCTCTGACAAATAAATAAATAAAAATCTTAAAAAAATAAAAAAAGAATTAAAAATTAAAATAGAATTTAACAGGAAGTATAAACCATGAAGTCAAGCATTATGATGATTTTTAGAGAATATTTTATCAAATCCCACCCACCTGCAGTGAATGAGAAGAGGCGCATTCTTGTGATGCTTATTCCCTTCAGTGGAATTCTTGGGAAGTTTTTCTTTAAGAGTCTGAATCATAGAGATTAATTCTTTGGGTTCTGCAGGAAGCTCACCCACATTCCAGTTATTATATTGGTACTGATACACAGTCCGAGAATCT
The DNA here is from genome assembly GCF_037043125.1 of Eumetopias jubatus. Classification (NCBI taxonomy): domain Eukaryota; kingdom Metazoa; phylum Chordata; class Mammalia; order Carnivora; family Otariidae; genus Eumetopias; species Eumetopias jubatus. The sequence goes on from NW_028274818.1 coordinate 31,256,877, forward strand.
TTCCTCTAAAACCAGAAAAGAAGGGAACATTAATTCAAGTAAGGTTCAGTCCATTTAATAGTTTGATAGTCACACTTTCTTCACAATTACTTTCATTTAACTCCTCTTAAAGTTTTATTCTGAAAATATTAATAGATTTTGCTTTACTTTTATAGAGTAATTTATATTAGTTTTTCTACCAGATCAGTTACCAGAACAAAAATACATACTCCTGAAATTATTTACATACCTTGGAATGTCTCAGTTCAAATACACGGAGGGTATAAGCTGAAGATTGTTGGGTGTCTTTCATATCAACTTGTACATCTCCATATGTTTGTTTTTCTTCTTCCCAGTACTGAGCACAGGCTTCCTAGATAAGAAAGAACATGATTCAACAACTTCCACACAAGTGTTCTATTTGTTTTTTAACATATTCAGGACCCTCTTACTGTCTCTATCTTTCTCTTTTCTCTCTCTTACCCACCATTCTATTAAACTGAAATTACTAATTGTGTTCTAAAACGGAAAGCCACCCATAAAACTCCAAAATCTATCTTAAGTATGGTGGACATCCATTCCACAATACCTGGTGTTTCCTTGTGCAAATCAAGGGAACTGAGAAATAACCAAAGTGGCCAGGATACCACAGGAATGGCTCTGTCACCTCTAGTGTAGGTCTTTGAGATTTGTTTCTTCTTTCCATAACCTTATTATCATCACCTCTTCAAAATTTATAGATTGAGCTGATATTGATCATGACCCCTGTAATAACAAGTTTCACTGTCTCTCCAGTGGTCCTTGAGGAAGGAGACTTCATCTTTTGGAGTTTTGTCTCTGTATCTTGATGACCAAAACCATGAGCAGCTCTATGTAAGTTGACTGCATATCTAAGTAAAGGGTCAGATTGAAGAGCAGGTGGATCACAAAAGTGTGTTCTCTCTCTGCACCAACTACAGTTACAATTGCTGACAATGATAGGCATTCGTGCCTAAACTAACATTTCAGTTCCTGGCTTTCACAATTTAGATGAAAGAAAAGATTGCTAGGAATTCCATGCTGAAAATCTGAACATGTTATTTCATTTTTAAAAAAGAAAAAGAAACATAAAACAAAACATGTCCTATGTCCAGGGGTAGGGGACCAAAAAAATGACAGAAAGAGAAGGCATATAGTTGCATGCTTATGAGAATATTCATTAGATAAGCTTTAACATATGCCAGATAATGTGTTAGGTGCTAAAACTAAGTAAAATCTAATACTAGTGAGATTTTGATAACTCAAGGTGTTAAGGAAAAGATCAAATACACGTCACAGGCATTAAGCAGATCAAATTAGATCTTAGGTTCACCTCCAACTATAGAATTTTATAATAATAAATATTACATGAACGTAAAGAAGGCAGGATTTAGATAAATTTTTCAAGAGTTCCATCTAACTAGAAGAAAAGGATCAAAATGGAAATAGAGGACACATTTATATATGAGGAATGCCAGTAAATTAAATCTCAGTGATGAAAATGCAAACGGTGTGTCAAGATTCAGTCAAGAAACCTACTTGTCCAGATTAGAAATTATGATATATGAGGGTCTGGTTATTGAGGGTCTTAAATATCATACTGAGGAGTTTGGTCTATTGCTTGTTGTTTGTAGCAAGCAGTGACCCTGGGATTGCTGTGCATGAGATGATCTGCAGACGGTGTGTAGGACTGGAGAAGGGTAGTGTGAGAGACTGTCAGAACCTGGACATGAGATGCCAAAGGCCAACACTTGGATGGAAGATGGTAAGAATGAACAAAGGCAACTTTGTGACAGAAGCGTCAAAAATCCTAGGGTAGAGTAATCAAGCAAGTAATCCAAGAATGGAGAATGATATTTTATGACAGAAAGACAAAAAAAAATTATTCATTTTTGTTGTTGTTGTTCTTGTTAAGACCTTGGTATATTTTCTTCTCTCTCTCTTTTTTTTTAATTATGTTAAAAGTACAAACCTGGTCTCTATTCTTCAGCTGTGTCAACATAACAATAACTTTGACTTTTCTTTGGAATATCATCTGCCAAAAGTCACCAATGGTCTCTTTTAGTGGTCCCTGAGCAGCAATCATCACTTCAGGTTTCCAGTAACTCTTTAAAAAGAGAGAGAGAGAGAGAGATTCTGTTACTCTCGCTCACTGATGAAAGAACAATGGATTCTTAAAATAACCATTTGGAAATACTGTCACTTAATTTGATATCAATGCTGCTACATAAAAATATTAAGATCCTTAGACCCAAAACAATGTGATATCTATATGTAGAACACTTATTTAATGATAATACTTAGGTAATAGTGTGAAATCAAGTTTAGAACATACTATCTTAACAAAACTAACAAGTTTTTCTTTCCAAAACTAAGAAAAAGTACATGTGGTTGTAAAAAGAAAATACGTAAGCATTTCAGATTATTTTCATCATGTTTCTACTTTAATTGATGTCTACACAGTCTTATGATAACTCAGAAGTAAACTAATATTCTAAGAGTATGTTTTAGAAAAATTTGGAAAATAAATCCAACTTAGTGTATACGCAAAAAGTATTTACTGAATGACTATAGTTCCTTGTTAGAATTCTCCGTTTACTGAAAAAAAAAAAAGTTATGTGACACAGACTCATTTAATCATTCAGATAATCTGAATGAAATTTTTTAGCTATGCAAATATGCAAATTCTTATTTGCCTACAATTTGGGTATCTGAGTAAGTACAAATGTTTTCAAATACTTGTATTTGCTCAAATTGTATTATTTTTCAAATTCATATGAAGAGTCCTACTGGTCATAAATTGTAACTAATAAACATTGTCTCATTTTGTATCAACACATTAGACTTTAATATCTTTGAGTCTTTCAATAAGTTAAAATATAGTATTAAAAATTGAAATTTTGGGTCAATCTATCTATCTATCTATATATATAGTTATGGCCAAGAGCATCATTTCTTTATAAAATCATTTAATGAATGGCCATAAAAATACAGGTTTTTTTTTTTATAATGTCTTCTAAAACACATTTTTTGAAGGGTTAGATCCTGGGCTTTGGAAATGTGAGTACCTACCATTATAAAAGATGCATTGATGTATCTACTTGTTTCCTCTGAGTCACTGTCATCATCAGAAGATTCATCTGAATCATGCTCACTCTCTTTGCTCATCTCCAGTTCATGTTTAAGTGACACTCTGTTAAAGTCATCTATGTAAAACAAATTAGTAGTAAGTCTTTCTTTAAAAAATCAAATCTCCATTTGATTGTCATGTAGAAATTAGAGAAGTGACAGATTGCATTACGTAAATTTACTGATGTACATGAAATGAGACACTACATAAAATTCAGTTCATATTGATCAAAAAATTATAAAAAAGAAATCTAAGAGAAAGAAGCTTTCAAAAAAGTACCAAGAAAAAAATGGTATATAACACCATAGATATACAAATAGATATAATATTCCAAATAATCATTCAATCTTTGACACATATACTTTAGTTTTCCATGGAAAAGCATGATTCTGCTAGAGATGTTTAAAAATACATATGTAAGTGTGAAAAAGTACATAGCTTTGGTAAAAACCTAATTTCTTAATTATATCCTGTTAACATCAACTTAACAATCTTAATTAAATAGGTATCTCAGGTGATTATTATTCAATCAAGAAAATTATTTAGTCCATAATTTCTCACGGTTTCTCAGTTTCTTTAATCTATAATATCCTGATCAAATGATCTGTGATCTGATTAGTTACATCATCCTCAATTCCAGATTTTGAACTAATACTTATAAGGACTTCAGAAATTAACTAGGTCAACCATACATCAATATGATTTATTTGGTTGTCTAGCTAATAGTGTGAAATCAAGTTTAGAACATACAATCTTAACAAAACTAAAAAGTTTTGCAAATGCATAACAACAAATGAATAAAATGAAAGTTGTACCAGACATGTTCCTACAAAATTCTTAAATAACAGTATTCAAGTATTAAAACTACATATGTTGATCTGTTAAGTTTGATGATTAACAGTTTATAGGGTATTTTTTACCTACTGTCAATCTCTCAGATAGGAGGAAGGAATAAAGAGAAAACAGAAAGAAAAAAAGGAAGTAATCGTTGTTATTGGCAATTACCCTGAAGCAAATAAATGAAATAAACTAAAGATGAGAGAAAACTAGTAAAGTGGACCTGGCCTTTTTTCTCCCAGCTTCAGAGGTTATGTGTTTCTGACAGTCATTTCTGACATAATTGGTAGAAAAAAAAGACTGAATACAGTCTATCCTCCAAAGCCCACTGTGAATGTTTGGGGTGCAAAGTATTTGCTATAATTAAATTTAAATAGCCCATTAGCTATTCTCTACCTGTCAACCCAATGTTGAAAACTTGCTTCAAAATCATTTGTGTGTGTGCATCCAAAAAAAAGAGTTTAATTTTATCTGATGCCAAAGAATAACATAAAATGAGCTACATACATGGAATGATGTAAGAATTCCTGTTTTTATTTTTATTTTGTTCTTGATTTCCAGCGTGCTGTGTCCTCCAGCTCCTATACGAGGGAAGTCTCTGAGGGTGAAAAAATAAAATGGAACACTGCTTTTAAAATGCAAGTTGTGATTTTGTTTATTATTGTGGCAAAAGATGTTCCCTAAAGAAAAGTATTACATCAAGTTTTGTGAAATGTGCATACTTTGCCTATAGTTCTTAATTTTTAAGTTTGCCTCGGAATTTTTCCTTTTAATTTTTCAGGCATTTAATATTTTTGACATGGCGAGTTTGAACTCAGGATATACAATTAGATAACAAAATAGGTTTCCTACTTAAAAGTGGCTGGAGAGCAAAATAGCATGGTTTGTTCTTGTATAAGTTGAAGCACTGTATCCATGTTGATGATTATCCATATTGCAACAGGCAGTGGTACATTACTTGAAATGATCAGTAATAAACTCTCCAAATACAGCATTCACAGAAGACTTCACTCGTGCTTTGAACAATTGATACCTCATTTGCTTACACCTTCCCTACTGCTTTCCCTCCCATTCACAGTCGCTGATCAGTCAGCAAGACCTATCATTTCTTCTGGGGAAGCTCTCAAACACTTTTGCATTTCTCTCTTTCTACTTAGTACAGTCCACTTTGATTTCTCACTTGAAAACATCAACAGTTTCTTAACTGTCCTGTTTATCTTCTATCTCACTTGCTCTAATCCTCTTAAAAACACGAAACAGAGTCCCACTGAGGCTCCTCAGCAGTTTGCCATCATTGGGAAGAAGCATCCCACTGTACAAAAAATCTTCAGGGATGCACTCTTGATTGTCTGTCCAGCCTCACCCTTTGATGGTCCCCTTCCACTTCAGCCATCCAACTTCCTCAACTCTGGCAAGGAGCCGAGTTGTCCTTTAACTCTTGTGAGTTTTATGCTTGGACTACCCTTTTCCCTTGTCACTCTGCTAATTTCTACTTGCTTTTTAACTATCAGTTTAAATGTCATTTATTCTGGAAGATCTCTCTGCCTGCAACCCTTTCTTCCCATTGGTCCTTAAATAAATATTTGTCAAGTGGATGAATAATCTAAACCGAAAGAGCTCATCATATACAGTTCGGTAGGATTTTATACACACGCAAATATATGTGCATGGGATGTATGTGTGTATATATATGTATATATTTTAATATGGTGCACTCTTTCAAACTAAATATGGCACCCCGTTTCAAACCCCATGCATTGCTGTGTAACTGAATGAATGGAAACCTCATCATCGAATACTAGGCCACTTGAACTCACCTTAATGAACAGCATGGAGGCTGATGCCTTGGAAAACATCACACTTTTTGCTTGTCAGAATGGTCACCCAGTGTCCCCTGCCCTCTAGCCAATACCCAGTATTACAGATAAAGCTAATGGATTACTCTCATTTAAGACAGGAAGGGTTTTTCACACTTCAGTCCTTGCTACAAGTCTCAGCCTCCCAGTGCATCCATATTGGCTAGAGCTCTATTACTAAATAATTATCTAAATAGTTATCATCAAATACAACTCAGTCTCTTACATCTCACCTATCAATGTCTTCCTCTCTGCTCTCTGGTACTCAGGGTCTGACATCAGTAAACTGCCATCCACCTTAATGCTTTTCTCCCAACAATTCCTTCATTTTTTTGGGAAGGGGGAGGGGGTGGTACACCAGGTGAAACCTGAGGGTCTCTTGAGAACATCACCAAAAACTCAGCAGTAGTTCTTTTTTTAAAAAACTGAATTCCCCACTCATACCCCATATACATCACAGCTTGAAGGAAAGATATGTACTGTCTTCACTACCTGTTTCTGCTTGTAAACTGGTTCTACTCATTTCTCCTTCAAAAAGCCCAGTTACTTTTATTTTCCTGACACCATGTCATATTTCTTTGACCTTTGTTAGAGGCTTCAGGTACTGATTACTGGATCACTCCACCCCGTTTAATTTTAGACTTGCCTAATTTTTCTCCCCAGGTCTGTCATAATTCTTGGTTACTTCAACATTGACAAGGATGATCTATGCAACACTCTAGTCTCTTCTTAACTTCCTTACCTCCTGTGCCCTTTCCCTCTACTCTTCCGCCATCCACTTTCTCCATTCTACCTTTGTAAGTTTCATTTCAAACATTCGTTTAAAAATTACAATTTCAACCATCTCATTATTGAAAATTACCTCTTTTCTTCCTCGTTCTTTATTCTAGTATCTTCAGTCTAGCCATGTGCAATTCTATCAAAACCTTCCACATACCATCCCTACTACTTTCCTTACATGCCGCATGTTCTTCTGTGGCCAATTTGCTCTTTATCATCCACCACTATATCATACATTTGCAAACACCCTCAATTCCTTTTTCTCCAACTTTCAAATAGTCACTTTAAGAAATCCTAGATGAGTTTAACCCAACCATCTGTATACACAGCCCCTATTTTCAATGTTTCTATATAAAACAATAAAACCAACTGACTCTCTTTAAATTCATGACCATAGATTTCAAAGGATCCAACAACAATTTCCAGCAATCTACTATCTTTGCCTAGGGAGATTGCTTTGCTACTTTGGTATAACGGTTTCATCTACTTTCCCCTTCCTCAAGCATAAGTACTTCTTTGCCCTACTCCCTCATGTCCTCCTAAACTCTTTAACTGATGATCTTGCTTCATACCGTCTTTAGAAAGAAAAGGCAATTGACAAGAACTGCCTCAACTTCTTATCACCAAATCCACCAAGTAACCTACATCTTCCCTCTCATTTCTCATTTTCTGTCTTCCTTTATGCTTAAATGGAATAATTTCACTGTTTCTATCAGTTCTAGTCACTACCTGTGACCTGGGTTACTCTCTCTCACCATGTCCACCTGCAAATCACTTTGGCTCCTGTGCCCAAAACTGTACTCGACACCAAGCAAACACCTAATCCTATTTGTTCAGTGACAGAATTTACTCTTTCTTTTAGTGACTTTTACATACAAATGTTTAAATTACATTTATAAGTGTTTTCAAACAGCATATATGTATATGCGGTTTAGCAGGATTGGTGTACTGAAATGTCATTGATTTGTCAGCTAAAAGAGCAAGAAAACAGCAACTAAACATCCTCCTACTCAAGACTACTCTGGTAGCCTGATGGCTCTTCCACTATAATCTTCTGGGGGATTGTGTTACCTGGTAATTACTGTATGCTCCACCCCCCTTCCATCCTCACTTTGAACCAAAACATTAAACAATTCTGCATTTGATTAAAAACATGTTCCTGGTTTTGTGAAACTCTCCAATTTGACCAGTTTGGTAGTTTACAGAAAGTTTCAGTAAACTGGAAAATTGTAAGAGAAAAGTTACAAAACTTTTTTTTTTTTTTTGGACAACTGAGCAATTTGGAGATAGCTTTGAGAATTCTCTGAATGAGTGAACTACATCCTGGGCTGACTTTCAGAGTAATAGCCCAATGAATAGGTTAGGACACATGTATTTATCCTTTAGTTTCTGTCTACCAGCTCCAGCTAGTTAAACTTCCTAAGTAGTCATAAACTCCTCTAATTATTTCCTTTACAAACCAAAACCAGATGTAGTTTTAAAAGGTGAGATGCTACATTGCCTTTGGCAGACCAATTTTGTGGGTATATACTATTATTTTGACACTTTATTTTATACCAGCTTAATGAGAAATGGTTAAAAGTGTGGGCTGTAGACACAATTCTAGTCTCTAGACACATGAAACAAGTCTCCTACATAACAGCTTTGCACTTTCAGGCATTTCTCTTAAATTCTCTGTGTCTTAGTTTCCTCATCTGTGCTCCATGGTTATGGTAAGGCCCAAATTCAAGAACCATGTCAAACATATAGCGCCACACTATAAAATAGCCGTCAATGAAAGTTATCCATAATTATCATTATCACTATTGTTATCACTATTATTACCTGGAATTCAGCCTCTAGTGGAGATGGCTCGCTGGGTGGATCTCTTTTCTTCATGTTAAATAGATATGAGTGTAATTCAGACAAACTCACTTCTGTTTCCCCAAATTGATTGTATTCCACCAAGGCCTGATGGATCAAGATATACTGTGCCTACAGTTCCAAAGAAAAATATGGATAATTAACTGATAACTTACAGTCCTATAAATCACATTTAAATAAATTATGCATCTCCATAATTTTGCTCATATTGGGACAATGTATGCAAAAGAAAACTGATACCTATAACATTTGAGTATTATGGAATTTGGCTCTCACAGTTCTCTGGAATGTGAGAAAATTCCATATCAGATTTCTTTTCCAGGAAAAAATAGCTTGCTAAATAGATTAAATATCTACTATATAGTGCATAACTTCTATTTTATTTTTAAAAATTAGAAAAGCATTGCCTGTTACTTCCTTCAGTGACTATTATTGATCCACCAAGTCATCGCTTCTTGGCCTTTTGGCTAAGATCAAGTGTGATCCACCAAGTCAAATGACTAATACATAAAACTATAATAAATTTCACACTGTATCTAAGAGGAAAAGAATGCAAGTTGATATTCCATAGAACACATTTTTTAAATTTTATTTTATTATGTTATGTTAATCACCATACATTACATCATTAGTTTTTGATGTAGGGTTCCATGATCCATTGTTTGCATATAACACCCAGTGCTCCATTCAAATACGTGCCCTCTTTAATACCCATCACCAGGCTAACCGCCCCCACTCCTCTCCCCTCTAGAACCCTTAGTTTGATTCTCATAGTCCATAGTCTTTCATGGCCATAGAACACATTTTTAAAAAGAGTTTTCTAGAATTTTAAAACAGAGGAATTTTTCAAAAAAACCACACTATGCCAAATCTACATTTAACAACTCCTAACTTTTTATCATATTTGAATCCACTATTTTTAAATAAATGACACATTTCTGATAAAGTTCAAGCCTCTTTAACCACTAACTCCAGTTCCCTGACTTTGACTGTATCCTTTTACCCCATTTACTTTTTCCACAGGAAATAATTTTTCTTTTTCTTTTTCTTGGTTGGCAATCTGTTTTTATACTTCTGCACTAATATTTATGTATCTATAAACATAGTACATTTTTGTATGCTTCTTTAAAATTCTATAAATTGTATCTTATATGTTTCATTCAGTGATTATTCACTCATGGTATTCATCTGAGCATCTGTAGATAGATACAGACCAAGAGTATTCCTTTCAACTGCATAGCATGCATTGCAGGGCTTCCAAATGTCTACATTTTGTTTGCCCTTTCTCCCATAGATATGAATAAAGTATTTCTTTCTTTCTTTCTTTCTTTCTTTCTTTCTTTCTTTCTTTCTTTCTTTCTTTCTTTCTTTCTTTCTTTCTTTCTTTTTTCTTTCTTTCTTCTATCTTTCTTTTTGCACATGTTTCTAGTTGTGCATCATTTGCAAGTGCTTCTCTTGAGTATAAACATACACATAGAATTGCTGGGTCAAGTGCAGAATATTTCAATAATAACCATCACTTACAATTACCGGCTACATACATGTGCCAGGGACTTGCCTACATACTTTCCTTGGATTACCTTTTCATCAAAACTCTGTAGGGTAAATATGTCATTATCTCCATTTTACAGATCACTTAACTGAGGCACAGAAACATTAAAAACTTGTGAAAGGATGCACAGCATTAAGAATTAAAGGCAAGATATGAACTTTGGAAGTCTAGTTCTAAAATCCAGGCTCTTAATCACTATACTATCCTGCCTCCCTGTTTTTAATTTTATGAAATTCTGCCAAATTTGTTTTCAGTGTTTTTATTTATTTATTTTTCCTCTGACACCTGTAAATGGTATTTTATTATTTATTTATGTGTTTGTTTGTTTATATACTTTAGAATCACCCTTCTTCTACAGTACTTTTAGCCACTAATGCAAAATGCTTCTAACTATGATTGGTGCTTATCAATTGATTTAGTTTTCAGGAAATTAAAAGAAAACTATTTTCACCCACTGTTTAAAGTGTGACATCATTAGTCTTTGATGTAGTGTTCCATGGGATTCATTGTTTGCGTATAACACCCAGTGCTCCATTTAATACGTGCCCTCTTTAATACCCATCACCAGGATTTCTTTTAAGGTCACTATTCCCCCACAAAAAGATTTCAGTCTAAAAGCAAAAGGGAGAAGAGGGATTGAAGGTTAGCACATATCTCCATACCTCCACTTGAACCATCAGGCATCTCTGTCGCCTTAGCTTGACAACATAACCATAAACATCTACTTTGTTTTCTGCTTCCAGGCCTTCTAGCATGGCATCAATTCCAATATAAGTGCCTGTGCGTCCAACACCAGCACTGACAAAACAAACAAACAAACAAAGTGAAGGCATGATCGTGGCAGGGAAATGAGTGGAAAAGCTGACAGGATGAAGCAGAGGAAGGAATAGAAGTTTCTCCTCACAGACTGTTTCCCAAAACAGCAATTGCCAAAGGGAAGGATGTCCCTAACAACCTCAAGGCAAGGATTGGAATAGCCCTGGCGCCTGCTGTGGGGCTTCATTTACCTGCAGTGCACCACAATGGGGCCGCTGAAGAAGTTGCTGAAAGCATTCACTCTCCTCCGAAGCTTGAGAAGCAGGTGAGGGTCTTCAGGCACCCCATGGTCTGGCCAGCTGGTGAACTGAATGTGAGTCACCTCTCTTCCGGTGGCTTTCTCTTTTTTCTAGGCAAGAGATAATATTTTCTTTGAGATTTTTTTTTTACAAAGCAAACTACCTGACAAATAAGTGGAAGGGGGGACCAGTACCAAAAACTCCTCATGCAAGTTTTTCAGCCATGATAACATTTTCCTTTCCAATGAATAACCAGTAGTTGAGATGTCATGCAAGGTTGGCATGCACTGACCAGTAAGCAATAACTTACCAGTGAGGTAAGTAAGGTATGGTAAGATAGCTGAGGCTGCTAGGAACTTTCATGCTGCCATGCCAAAAACAAACAACAAATACACACACCAAAAAAATGGGGGTGTTGGTGGGTGGAAAAAGATATAAAGCAAAGGCCATTCTCACAGCTGTTTGAAATACTTCTGCTTGGTAGGCCAGGACATTTTCTTCATGTGAAGAAAGTCTGATAAATTATTCGGTTAATGCTCTATTTCTTAGGCCGTCTTATATTAGAAATGTCAGGGAGGGAGACAACTGGGGAAAGTCAGCCCCAGACTACAGCTCACATTTGTCCCAATTTCAAGGTAACTACTACAAAATGAGTAATTCATACTTCTCTGAGCTGGTATGAAGAAGAAACCCCTACATTTACATAGCAGAAGAAACAACAAAACTTGGTTGGTTGTAATTTTCTGACAGGAAATAATTATATTAAATAAGAATAATAATGAGACCAATCAATATAACCAGATCTACATATGATCCATATATATAGACTGGGGGTCTCATGCTTAAGTCCATCATGTATTTTAGCATCAACTATTGATTGGGACCAATTGTCCCACAGCCCTCTGTGGGCACAGTAGTTAGTAATGCCACGGAAGCCTTAGAAGTCCTTGGAAGAAACACACAATTTTTGGGAGGTATTTTTTGCATCTTTAACCCGTTTTAAGATATATTCACGTACCATAAAATTCATTCTTTTAAATGATGAAATGTTTTATTATATTCCCAGAGTTTTAAATCCTCACCACTATCTAATTACAGGACATTTTCATTACCCCCCAAAAGAAACCCTTACTGATTAGCAGTCATCGGTCCTCCTGCTTCACTTCCCTCAGTTCCAAGCAATCCTAATCAATGTTCTGTCTCCATAAATTTGCCTATTCTGGACTTTTCATAAAAATGGAATACTAGGGGTTACCTGGGTGGCTCAGCCAGTTAAGTGTCTGACTCTTGACCTCAGCTCAGGTCTTGATCTCAGGGTTGTGAGTTCAAGTCCCATATAGGGCTCCATGTCTAGCATGGAGCCTACTTAAAAAAAAATAAATTTTTAAAAAAGTAAATAATAACAAAAAATGGAATCCTATAACATGTGTGAGGACCTCCACTTTAACTATTATCTAAGGCCGCACTGACAGTTTTCTTTTCCAAACTAAACATTTCATCTTTACTACATAATTAGAATTTTGTATTTCTTACAGTACTCTCTAATTGTGCCATTTGTTTTTTGTTTTTGGTTTTGGCAAAAAAGTTATGTTTATTAAAGCATCGGGCAGGACTTGTGGGCAGAAAGAGTGCTCTAATTGTGCAGTTTGTATAAGTATTCTTTCCATAATAGTAACAGGCCCATGGAGAAAAGGGCCAGTTTATCATTCATTCAATAATTCAATCATTTATTCAACACAGTTAGTGACCTCTTTTCTTTATATGTCAAGTCACAGCATTATATATATATATATATATATATATATATATTTTTTTTTTTAAAGAGGGAGACTGGGGTGTGGGGAAGAGGAAGTGAGAATCTTAAGCATGGAGCCCAATGTGGGGCATGATCCCATGACCCTGAGATCATGACCTGAGCCAAAATCAAGAGTTGAACACTTAATCGACTAAGCCACTCAGGTGCCCCTACAGATACTTTTGATATGACTTGGACAGATACTACTTTCACCAGTGATTTAACTTGACCCTGTTGGCTTGTGTTATTGTTCTAAGGTAACCCTTTCTCATGTAGGTTGTTAAAAATATTTTTTCTTAGATATAGTATAATTTCTTACATTTAATTTCATTCCATAATTGTATTTTTAGAAAACTCATATAAAAATAAAAATTAGGTAATAAAACAAACTCACATTTGTGATGTTCAACTTCTGAATGATATAATCTGGACATCTTTTGTGCTCAGTGATCTTTACAATGACATCTCCGAAAGCCCGTGTACCTTCTTCCATTGATGGCCAGTATTCTGCACACTTGTTCTGTATTTCAAAAAATATTAATAATTTTGGTTTTTCATTAAAACAAATTTGTTTTTGGAGATTCTTTAAAAAACAAAACAAGCAAAAATTATTTATCTGAAATTCTCAAAACATTTGTGTATTCTCCTTTAAGCATAAATACACCCTAAGCTGTGATGCTTGAAATGTATTCCATTTCCCATTAACGTGTCCTGAAAGATTTCTTCATACTACCTAGCAGAAGCATGATCTTCCCAGGCTCAGCTGCATATTAAAAGGGGATGTGCTCAGTTGTCAGCAGAAATGATGTGGTTGCATGTGGTTAATTTCAGGCTGGAGGATAGGGAGGCTTTCACGCTTCCTAAAGTCCTATTACATGAATTACCACCTATCTGCCCAAGGACAGCTTTGTTTTAAGTATTCACAAGTACTTGTGAAATCAGCACACTGAAATATGCTAGACTTATAACAATACTGCAAAGAAATGGGAATCAAATGTAAGTCCAGCAATTAAGCAGAAACACTTAAACTTTATTCATATATATATTTAGGTATGTACATATTTTGTTTTTCTACATGTATGAAAAGTTTAAGTGTTATATTGATTAAAATAGAAAACTGTCTGTTTTTGTCATCAAGTACATATAAGTGGGTTTTTTTTTTTGAAATGCGATTCAACACTCTCTTTTCCTAACCTGTCTTCACACTATGACTCTTACCCTGTTTCCTTCTTCACATCGAGTGACCATGACAATGACTGTGGCTTTCTGTTCCCAGATCATCCTCCAGAAATCATCAACAGTTTCATCTCTGGGACCTAGGAGGTAAATAAATGCCAACTGATAAATATCTTCTTAAAAGTGCTATGAAACAATTTTCAAAAAGAATGTTAGACTATCAGATAAATTACCTTGTGCAGCAATGTATTTCCTGGGTTCTTTGAAGCCCTGTTCAAAACACACACAAAGGTATATCATTTATTGAACACTCAATTATTCATTTACATGCAAAATTGTGAGTTAAAGGAAGTTGATTTAGATCCACCACTTCTTGGTTGCAGATTTCTCTGAACATTTTCAAATTTTAAGGGGGATTTTATTAACACGTGGTCACCCACTGAACTGTGCCAAACATATGAGCATTTACAAACAATATCCATGGCTTTCATGTGTCTTTGCTATATACCCAAAACAATTTTAGAAACTAGATTTCATCCTCATCTGGGATGGTGCAGCAATTTACAAAAGTTATCCAGACATTCTTATATTTTATGTCCTGCCAACCTTACAACACCATCTGTGATAATTTAAACTGCCGTACAAGCCATAGAGTTGCTTTTGGGATTTTTCCTCAATTTCTTTCAATAAATCATTCTGAGATGATCTGCACACTTCTACCATTTAACTAGTGCTGGGATAGACTGTGGATTCCCTAGACTCCTTCTCTGCCATTGTAGATAAAAGATACAATAACTTTCATTTCATTACCTACAATGTCTGCTTTTTCCACTCCTATTATCAAAGCAAAGAAGGAGTACAGAGGCAGATAAGATATTGTGCTAATTTCTTCCAAATTATCCCATATTCCTTAAATTTACCTCAGCAATCAGAGAAGCCCTTCAGAGAGATAACTTTTGCCCATTCGATGAAATATAGTTACATGGGCTACAAAAATTCAGGATTAATATCAGTAACTTCTTGAAACTTCTATCTCATGACGTAGTATTATTCATATATTAACTTATTTGACAATTATTTATTGAGGGACTATAATATGTCAAGTGACTATCCAAAAGCTGAAGACATGCTTTTCAGGGGCTCCCAGCTCTGGTGGAGAAAAATAAGTATTAACTCAATACCGTAATTACCATAGATATTTGAATAGAAATTACAAGTTTTTTTCAGAGACTACCTAAATCCTTATAAAATCTGTTCTCAATTTTCTTTGAAAAACAATGTGGAAGAAACACTATGTACTAAAATAAAGTTTATCAGTGCTAATTGTGAAAGCTTACAGAAGTTACCTGCAGAATCAGTTAAAATAGAGGTTAAAATTATGACGCATATACTCGTAATTATCTTTATTTAGACCATGACCTCACATTTGTAAGTGCAGCTTGTCATTATAAACAAGCCTTTTGATGATCATATTAAAAAGGAATAAAGTAAGAAATTGTATTGTGAATATCATGAGCACATGTCAATGGAAGAGATATTTGTTGTTTGGGATAGAACTTGCAGAGACAAAAGTAAGCAAGGATACAAAAAGTGTCAGGTATCAAACAAAGTGGATGGGAGGCAGGACATTTGTACCGGTTAGAGTGCCATCTTTAGGGACAGAATGCTTGAGAAGATAAATCCCAGCTCTGCTTCTACTTGCAAAAAATGGTGAAGATGCATGTTTCATAAACGATCCAAGTAAAAAATATTTTTAAATTCTGCTATAATTTTATGTAATCCATGTGTATAGGATTGAATAGCATTCCTCAAAAACTCATATGCAGTCAGAATGTCAGAATGTGATTTCATTTGTAAATAGGATCTTTGTGGAAGATGAGGCTCTACGGACTGAAGACGGGCCCTCATTCTAACGACTGGTGTCTTTATGAGAGAAGGGGGACATAGTGATGTAGAATCACACAGGAGAGAAGGTCAGATTAGGGTGATACACCTGCAAGCCAGTGAAGGCCAAGGATTGCCAGGAGCCACCAGAAGCTAGAAGAGGCAAGGGAGGGTTTCCCTCAGACCCTACAGAGAGAGCATGGCTCTGTTGACACCTTGATATCAAACTTCTTGTCTCCAGAATTTTGAGAGAATACATTTATGTTGTTCTAGGCCACCCAGTTTTTGGTGCTTTGTTATGTCAGTCCTAGGAAACTAATACATCATGTGAATAAATAAATAAATATGATTTGACCATTTTACTTATTTCACTGAAAGTTTATATATTCACGTAGATCGAAACAAACCTCAATTTCAACTTTTTTCTCTAAGAAAAGTTTGTGAATTACCCTATAAACCAGCATAGACAGTAGCATGATATACACTTTGTCAACTATTTGACTGTCAAGACAATTTTTTGTTCATTACTCTTTCGGTAGTCTGTGGAAATAAGCCTTCTTCATACAATGCTGGTGGAATGTAAATTGGTACAACCCTAGTGGAGGACCATTTGGAAATGTCTTTTAAAATTGCAAATGCATGTTCTCTTTAACTTAGAAACTCTTCTTTTAGGAATTTATCCTAGATATACTAAAACCCAGTGTGAAATAATGAGTCAAGATTATTCATTGAACCATTGTTTGTAAAATCAGAAGATTAGAAACCACATTTAATGTCCATTAATATAGGAACCGATTAACTAAATCACAATTCAGCTACAACATGAATGACTTATAAGATATAAAAAAAGATGTAGAAATGCTCTATGTCCAGGCTCAGCAAGCTACAACCTTGTCTGATTTTGTAAAAAAAAAAAAAAAGGAACATATTCACATTGCGTATTGTCTCTGGAAGTGTGGCCACTAAACTTCAGAGCTAAGTAGGTGTGACAGAAGTGCTATGTCCTGGAAAACCCAAAATATTTGTGCAAGTCCCTTACAGAAAAAATTTTGCTAATCCTTGTTCTTGTAGTGATATTTTACATATATATATTTCACATATGTGTATAAAGCATGGCACAGAAAAATGTGAATATTATGTTAAAATTTTTAGGTAAAGAAGAGGATAAAGAATGTTGGCATATTCTTGTTTCTAAAGAAACTGGCTGGATCAATAAGAAACAACATAGAGGTTACTTCTTCTGGTGAATAGGGAAATGGGGCAAATGGTGGATTGGTGGAAGGAAGATTTTTTTCAGTCTCTGTTTTTATACCACTTAATAAAAGTGGTATAAAAATAAGTTATACAACTTAACTTTTTAAAAAAAAGTGTGGTGTTTTATTTATTTAACAATTATATAATAAATAACATTTTAAAATATTTTGGATACATTAACCATATGCAGCATTTGGTTTTGGGTAAATACAATGAACAAATGATCTGGGTCAATGAAGAACATCTCTGTTGAAATGCAATGTTATATAATTGGAGCACAATAGTTTGGAGTCAGGCAGACATGGGTTTGAATCTCAACTCAGCATTTTACTAATTGAACAAGGGCAAGGATAATTAATTCGCCAGAGCCTCCCAGTCCTCACTTCTCACCTCTACAGTGAGCATGGTACACATGGCCAGGGAAAATGTAGGGGTTCTTAAAAGAAATACATACATATATCATTTTGTCTAATATCCAGCACATAGTAGGCACCAGAGTATTTTAATTATTAGTATCTTTTTTTGGTAGAGAAAAATTCTATAAAATGCCTAGTACCAATAACAAATAATAACATTTCTTGCCGATATTAATGATTTTTTTGTTTATCTCGGTGACCTTAGGGGTTTACTTCAAACTATTTCTTTTTTTATTAATTTTATTTTATTACGTTATGTTAGTAACCACACATTACATCATTAGTTTCGGATGTAGTGTTCCATGATCCATTGTTTGCCTATAACACCCAGTGATCCATGCAGAATGTGCCCTCTTTAATACCCATCACCGGGCTAACCCATCCCCCCAACCCCCTCCCCTCTAGAACCCTCAGTTTGTTTCTCAGGGTCCATAGCCTCTCATGGTTTGCTTCCCCCTCCAATGTCCCCCCCTTCATTTTTCCCTTCCTACTATCTTCTTTTTTATTCTAATAATATTTCTAAAATTTTGCCATGACAAAGAAGGACTGAATGGAATGCATAGGTGCAAGAAAAATGAAAATGATCAATGGCAAAACAAAAAAGATATAAAATAATCTGGCAGTTACGCATTTTTACTCACATCAATATAGCTGGCATTTATATAATTTGACCCTGCATCTCCATTTATATCAGAGAGTTCAACACGGTTATAATCATCTGTTCAAAGAAAAGAAATATACATAAGTGAAATAATGAATAATCAAGTAGCCTAAATATAATATATAGAAATCCAATTCTCAATGAGTACTTACAAGGAAGGATGTCAACGTAACGGTTTTTATTCTGGTTAAAGGGTTTTCGAGCATCCTTGATAGAAAACTTGCTGAACACCCGTGGAATGCTCTGAAAGACATGAAGATCCTTTGGGTCACAGTGGATTCAAGAAAAATAGTTTTCCCCTTGCCACTTATCATTTTGAATAAAGGAGACATCCTATAACATATTTCCTTATGCTGATAAGCATGCTGTTTCTGGTAATTTAAATTAACACTGTTAGAAATTATGCAAAAAACGCTTAAAAAATGAATGATGGGCTACTTTGAGAATAAAACCCATGAGTGAGAGCAAGTTCAGAATTGATTACCACTTTAAAATTCATTTAAAAATACATACTTGGATATTTACTTAGACAACAAGTACAAAACTGGCCAAATAACGTTTTGTGACACAACTTCATAACTGATAATGATACAACGAAGAATTATCTTGAAATATTTACTAGTTCCATGACTATAAGTCTCTCTTCTGTTCTGTAAATAGGTTAATAATGTCTGCTTTAACTATGTTGCAATATTAAGTGGGATAAACTTCAAAGGCAAGTAGTTATGTAATACATTTAAAATGGAATGATCTTGGGCGTGTGGGTGGCTCGATGGTTAAGCGTCTGCCTTCGGCTCAGGTCATGATCCCGGGGTCCTGGCATCGAGTCCCGCATCGGGCTCCCCGCTCCTTGGGAGCCTGCTTCTCCCTCTGCTTCTCTCTCTCTCTCTCTCTCCCTCTCTCTCTCTCCTCCTCTGTCTCTCATGAATAAATAAACAAAAATCTTTAAAATGGAATGATCTTGATAACTGAGTAAATTTCTCATCATATATCAAGAGGAGCACATACCTGAAATTCAGCCAGAAAAAGTCTTCCTTCATCAGCAATCTTCCTCTTATAAGTTTCCAACAAAATATCTGCATGGATTGGCTCCACACTCATCAGTTGTTTTTCATCATCTTTAAACATATTAAGGATTCATGACCAGGGTTATGTCTATCTTTCAAGTGTTCACACAAATTTCATTAAATTTGTAGCTTAGATTAACCCTTCGCTTCCTTCCTCCTCACACATATTCTACCTGGAAAATCTCACTCACCTACAAAGATTCACTTATAAAGCCATGACTTCTAAATATTGTGCTCCAGCCCTCTTCTGGGCTTTATACTGACCTTTCAGACTATCTCCCAGATTTCCCATACAGTTATCCCACATGTACCTCAAAGTCAAAACATTAAAAGTAAAAATTATGTTTCCTAGACTCTAGTATTTCAAATCTCAGTAAACAGGATCACCATTCACAAACTAATTTAAGACTGAAACTTCCACATGATCCAAGATTTCCCTCTCCGTCTCCATATCCAAGTAGGTCACTGGGTGCTTTCAATCCTTTCTGCCACTGGTCAGGGTCAGGCAGTCCTCCTCATCCATGTAACTACATCCTCCAAACTCCTCTCCTTGTCCTAGTTTTTGCTTATGCTGATTTATTTTAAACTGCCCCAAAGTTAGTCTTCTGAAATACAAATGTGAGCATGTAACTCTACTTGTTAAAAAATTATAACACTATTATTAGTGTTCCATTGCCTAAATTTAAAGTTTGAATACTTAATGCAATATAAAAATTACTATGTTTATGTGTCTATATTATAGCTCTTGTATTTTCCTTTTTCCTTTTTTAAGTTATTATGAAATTCTGTAAACATACAAATAAGAGAATATGATTAATACCCTGATACTCAGGACTCAGCTTCATTCGATATTCCCTTTACACTAAGCTATGAACAAGTTGTGCTTATCTGTTATGCTTCCAGGGTATGAAACACATTATATGCTATGTTTTTTTAATAACTTAGTAAGGAGTAAAAACACATATTAACCATAAAGAGCTACAGTTGTATATGGCTCCTGAAAAATAACAGTTTCAGAAGAATAAGAGAATGTAAACTGTCATACATGTAAAAACTAATTTTCTTCTATTCATGTTAATGTTCTCTATCAGGTGAAGAAAAAAAGATGTCTATTAGGGTTGCACATTTTTCTTATTGTCTGTGGAAATTTTCTAACCAAATACTCTTATCAAATTAGCCATGTGCAGTTGCTTCTTTGGGTTGTTGGGAATCTCTGATATTCATTCATTCTAAACCTAGGGCCATCTTTGAGGTTTTATGGAGTCTGGGTAAGTTCTAATGCACGCGAATGGACAATTAGTATCAATTTTGAGATAAAAGTCTTCTTTGACACTTCCTAGTCTGCCTTGACACCTTGAAATTGATTCCCGTTCTCTGCTCAGGAGCTTGTTACTCTTGTGCTCTTCATTCTTCCCTCAGTCTATCAAAACTAATTTTCAGAACATTTTACCTCATTCATGCATGTATTCATTGACATGTTTTGAATTCCATATACTCAGATAGGTACTGGGGATAGAGCAGGGAAATGAGAAAGAAAAATCTCCCTATCTTCATATCCCTATCTTACATTCTAGTTAAGGGAGGAGAGTTAACAAATAAAATATACAATACAATATCAAGCAGTGATAGATTTTGCAATGGAAAATCAAATTGAGGAACTCTAAAGAACCAACCCTAATGCTTTTGCTTACTGATTTGGTACCTGCTCTTACAGAGGGAAACCCTTTGGAGACAAATTAAAATAAGACAGAAGAGTTCTTAAATTTTTGCTGTCTTAAATATGAGAAAACAAATCATTTTCTTTACTGTAAACATAGTTTCAATCTTTATCTCCATCCCCTCTTACTGGATCAAAAATCACATTTAAAAATTTAAAGAAATAATGTAAAAATTGAAAAAGAAGAGAAAAAATAGAATTCCTTTTTCTCTCCTAAGTCAACTTGCAATTTTGTGTCATGCCCATAAATGAGCCTTTAGTGGAAAAGCGGCCATCCCACCCTTGCAGAGACTTGAGCACACTTACTACCTCCTCCTCTATGAGACTTTCCATCTGTTCATCCATCCACCACCCCCTCATCTAATGTCTCCTCACAATCTTAGAAGACCCAGATGCCTGCCTTTCCCACTCATAGTCTTCTATCTTTCCATAGAACCATACACATTCAATCGCCACGGCATTTACCAAATTGCTGTCATATTTGTTGATATTTCTGTCATCCTCTACTAAATTTTAGACCCTTTGAGAGCAGAGTCTGTTGCTTGGTCACTGCCATATTTTCATTGCTGGCACAACATTTGGCATAGAAAATTCATCGTACTTACTGATCTAATAACTAGAATTTATATATACATATATATATAGAGAGAGAGAGAATGAATTTAAGTTTCATCATTGTATCAACAGAGGAGATCCAAATTATATTTTTTAAAAATGTTGAATTCTTATTTAAAATGAATGGATTCAAATGTGAAGGGGATATTCACCAGTAAAAAATATGTATACTTACCCCTTTCAACAAGTATAACCTCTTCTTCCATATTGCTGTGAAAATAAAAAATGTAAGTTTTTTTTTTATTTTTTAAGAAACAGACTAAAGTTGGGATTCAATTTATATTTACTGAATGTATGAAGGAAGGAGGGAGTGGAAGCAGGAAGAATAAAGAGGAAAGGAGAGGAGGAAGAGAGAAGAGGGAAAAGGAAGGGAGGAAGGGGAGGGAAGGGGAAGGGGAGGGGAGGAGGAAGGGGAGGGGAGGGGAGGGAAAGGGAAGGGGAGGGGAGGGGAGGGGAGGGGAGAGGGAGGGAGTATGGCAGGGGAGGGGGAGGGAGAAAAGAATGAAGGAGAGGAGATGGAGGAGAGAGAGAGGAATAAAGGAAAAGTAAGGGAGGAAGAAACCAACCAGGAGCTGTCTTCTAAACTCAGTTAAGACTAAATTTTTTATTTTAAAATTCTTGTTTTTCATAAAATGTAGTTGTTCCTGGCCAAGGGAATATATACAATTCCTTAGATAGTTCTCTCTTTTCTTTTGCCTTTACCATTTCTAGATCCCTCAGACCTACTTTGTACTAAAAGAATAAATATCTATTCTTTTCATTGACTATTATTTTTAAAAATCCATAACATTATTAGTAAATGTAGAAAATATTTGTATTTACTATAAACCAAGAAGTCCACACTAAGTTTTTGATCAAAATTCACTGATGAACTGAACTTCTTGTTACTTCTCATTCTTCACTTAACTGGTTCTAAACTTTCCCCATAGATGGATGCTTTCATCATTATTACTATTATTTTTCATTTTGAAATCAACTCTTACCTGGACCTCTTGTTGCGCAGGTCATAGATTTTATAGAGAACATAGAGCAGGCATAAGAATGTCACAATGATCAGAAATACCAGAAATACAATCAGTGCTCTAGAATTATCTAGAAAGAAAAATAACACATGAAGAAAGCTTATTATGTCAAATATTTTGCTGGGTTTTGAATATCACCTTTAAAGTACTTTCATTTTAATATGTTCATTTCTTTTAAGACATTCACAAAATAAAACTTTTAGAATGAGACCCAATGCAATAATTCTTGATTTTGTGTATTTTGCCTATATTATTCAAAACAAATAAAAACACCTAATATTTTAAGGGAACAATTAGAATATAAAAGAGAAACTCTCTTTTCTTCCACAAAATACTGTTCCTTTATGCAACACTACCATTTAGGCTTAATTCTCTTTCTTTCAGTCATTCCATTTGGAAGGGATAAAAGAGGTAATCTAGTTACTACAAATCTCAGAGAAAAACTCATATAGTTTAACTTTGGTGCAGAAGCAGATAGCCTCCTAAAGGGATCAGAAAGACTTCTGTCCCACAGCAATAAAATTTCCCACCTACTCACTAAGGTATAAAATCAATTAACCAAGGGACAAAAATTGTTTTATTCTACCATTAAGATTACTTATCCTGATGTAAATTTTCACCAAAGTTTAACATGAAATCATGCCCTTCCCAGGAGAAAAGGCAGAGAAAAGAGAATGCTAGAGGAGAACATAGGCAGTAAGCTCTTTGACCTTAGCCATAGCAACTTCTTACTAGACACATCGCCAGAGGCAAGAGTAACAAAAGCAAAATGAATTATTGGGACTTCATCAAAATAAAAAGCTTCTACACAGCGAAGGAAGCAATTAACAAAAATAAAAGGCAGCCTATGGAATGGGAGAAGATATTTGCAAATGACATATCTGATAAAGGGTTAGTATCCAAAATCTATAAAGAACTTCTCAAACTCAACACTCCCTTCCCTCAAAAAAACAATCCAGTGAAGAAATGGGCAGAAGACATAAACAGACATTTTTCCAAAGAAGGCATCCAGATGGCTAACAGACACATGAAAAGATGCTCAGCAACATTCATCATCACGGAAATGCAAGTCAAAACCACAATGAGATAATACCTCACACCTGTCCGAGTAACTATAATATTAACAACACAGGAAACAATAGATATTGGTGAGGATGAGGAGAAAGAGGAACCCTCATACTCTGTCAGTGGGAATGCAAACTGGTGGAGCCACTCTGGAGAACAATATGGAGGTTCCTCAAAAACCTAAGAATAGAACTACCCTACCACCCAGCAATTGCACTACTAGGTATTTACCCAAAGGATACAAAAATACAGATTTGAAGGGGTGCATACAGGCTAATGTTTATAGCAGCATTATCAACAATACCTAAATATGGAAAGAGTCCATGTGTCATCAACTGATGAATGGATAAAGAAGATGTGGTGTGTATATATATATATATATATATATATATATATATGCAATGGAATATTACTCAGCCATCAAAAAGAATGAAATCTTGCAATTTACAACGATGTGGATGGAGCAAGAGTGCTTAGTGAAACAAGTCAGTCAGAGGAAGAAAAATACCATATGATTTCACTCATATGCGGAATTTAAGAAACAAAACAGATGAACATAGGGGAAGGGATGGAAAAATAAGGTAAAAACAGAGAGAGAGGCAAACCGTAAGAGACTCTTAACTATAGAGAACAAACTGAGGGTTGCTGGAGGGGAGGTGAGTGGTGGCATGGGCTAAATGGGTGATGGGTATTAAGGAGGGCACTTGTGATGAGCACTGGATGTTATATGTAAGTGATGAATTAGTAAATTCTACTCCTGAAACCAGTACTATGCTCTATGTTAAACTAACTCGAATTTAAATAAAAACTTGGACAAATTTTTTAAAAGTAAGTAAAAAATAGATGTTATCAAAGTAAATAATAAAGTAAAATTTTATTTAAATAAATGTGGAAAATAATAATAATAATACAAGGAATCTCCTCAGTCAACAGCTCCTCTAAGAATCACAGAACTTCTAATCAACTTTTCCTATTGTCTCACTATGGCTTTGATCAGACTGCTTATAAGAACCAAACTCTCAAGGAAACCCTAACAAGAAAGGGGGATTCCAAAACAATAAACTGATTTACAATTTCCAAAATGTGACTAACAGGAGCTCCAAAAGGACTACAGGGGGAAAAAAAAAGAGCACAGAAAATTTCTCAGAGATGTAAGTCTCCAGGTCACAAAAGCCAAGAGTATGCAGGAAAAGAAATGAAAAAGATCAATGCAAGATCAAGAATAAAGAGGAAACCCTAAAAGTTCCCAAGAGAAGAAAAATATGAGAATATAGAAAAAGAATGAGAAACAGGATGACATTAGAAAGTAATGCTGGATGCAGGAGAACAAAACAGAAATACTTTTTCAATTCTAGATTTTTTAACTTAGAATTCTATGCCAGGTCAAAATATTGATCAAGTGCCAGAGTAGAATCTAGCATTGCATTTTTTATGAACAAGAATTAGAATATTTTCTTCTTACACTACAGAATATACACCAGCAATTTTTTTTTTAAATGAGATTCAGATGTAGCAATTCTAAAAGAGGAAACTAATGAAGGAAAATGTTACCACAGCAGCTGAGTTGTACACCTAAGGAGTCCAAATCAGTACAGGAAGAAAGGGTACCCAGGAGTTCAACTGGGAATGTTGTCAAAATCCAGATGAAGAAATCTTATGCCAGGGAAGCTCAGGAGTACTTTTCTGGTAGGTGTATTCTTGGCAAGTCCCAACCCAAGACCTCCCGTGAAGAAGATGTCACTATTAAAAAGTCATTATAACTATACGTTGGCTAATTGAATTTAAATTTTTCTTTAAAAAAATGTCATATTATTTATCTCTAATGAAAATGCCATTGAGAGCAAAAAGTGAATCAAACTTTTTCTGTATTCTGGAAAAAGGACCATGGGATAACTCTCTAGCTCCATGGACATGGAAATCTGAGAAAAGTGAAATATTAGCTGTGTTACTAGGCAACATTGCTAATGGTGAAAATGATCCCTGATTGTCAAACCGCATCTGGACAGGGAGGTTTATGTACCAACTACATGGTCCTGGCGGAAGCCCTCTACCTACAGGTTTCCCTGAGTGGAAGGCGCATCTCAGTTCTGGCCCCATCCTTGTTGGCACGTCTGGAAGTCATGCCCCTGGAACTATTCTAAGAGATACTGGTTCCTTTCTTAACCTGGGGTTTCTAAGCCAGGGCAGCTCCCATCCCCACACACGCGATCTGATTCTCTCGTGTCTCCCTTGCCTCTGGGAGGGTCGCAGAATGGTTCTCGGACCGCCAGGCACACTGCCAGCCTCCGTCGCTGGCGCCCTGTGTTTCCCGTTCTGTGTCTCTCTGAGTGAAGCGGTCTCACGTCTGGCCTCTTAATTTGTGAGTGTGAAATGTCCAGTTGCATCTATGACCCCCAAGAGTAGGTGCTGCAGCTATAAGCTATCTGCACACTCGGGAAAAAAAAATAATTCAATGAAGCTGTTTTTATTGTAAAGAATTATAAAAGAAAAGTACTTATATGGAAATAAAATCAAAGCGATCTGGCTGAATTTGGTGGGAATTTCATACTGGGAGCTTTTAGTTTAAACCTCTGAGCAGAAAGAACTAAAACTTTACATGGGCCTTAGGAAAGCAGCTTGGAACATGAGCTTTTATATCTTTCCTCTTTTCAAAGACTTCGGAAAATAAGGCATTAGTCATTGTGCAGATGCATATGTGAGGAAGAGAGTAAGACTGAGACACTGCAATGGTAGCAGAAAATGCCTACGGTTGATAACACAACACACAGAGATTTAAATAATTTAATTTAATTTACAAGCCAACAAGCAGAGAAACTTAAAACAAGGAACTAAGTCTTCTTCCTCCATAGGATCAGATCAGTGGGCAAGGTTAATAACTCTAGAAAGAGTAGCAGCTAATATTCTTGACATATATGGAGGGAACTATAAGGAGAACCGAAAATAGAAATGGTGAAAAGTGGTCGTCTTGGGGAGCAGGACAGAGAGTGGGGTGTGCTGACAGGTACCTGTTATTTTCATTATTATGATGACATTAAATTTAAGTGATTTTTTTTCTCTCTGCAACTTTATTTTGATTAAAATATGTAAAATATTAATGATAAAAAATTAAATAGCCATATTGTTATTAAGCATTATCTTAGCTTTAGTTAGATAAATCAGGACAAACCTGTAGCTAATGCCTGCTTCTACCAAGCTTACCTTGGACTGACAGAATAAGATAGAATAAGTAACAATCTCTAAAACAGTACACAAAACAAACATGTTTTGTAAACAAACATGAAAAAGTGCCATAAACCTAATTATAATTTAAGTCTCTACAGATAAATCCTCTTATGAATTATTTTATGACATCAACAATCCTTTAATAATTGAATCTCCTAATTGAGTTTTAAAATACTGTATTTTACAGGGAACAAACTGATGGTTGTCTATGGAAGAGGGGTGAGTGGATGGGAAAATGGGTGAAGGGGAGTGGGAGGCACAAGCTTTCAGTGATGAAATGAATAAATCACTGGAGTAAAAGGCACAGCATAAGGAATATAGTCCATGATATTGTGATAGTGTTGCATGGTGACAGATGGGAGCTACACTTGCGGTGAACATAGCATAAAGTATAGAGTTGTTAAATCACTGTGTTCTACACCTGAAACTAATGTAACATTGTGTGTCAACTATACTCAAATAAAAAATTAAAAATAAAATAAAATATTGTATTTTATTTACCTATACATGTTTTTACAGGCAACTTAAAATATTATGTTTATGGAAAATATATGAACATTTAAAAAAATTAAATGGGAGTATAAATGAGAATAAATCTTTGTAAGTGTTAATATATATTTTGATATAAATAAAATATAATAAGTACCCATGTAATGACTTACAAGATGTTGATTGAGAAACCCTTTCTGCAGCTCCATTAAAGTACCCATTGTTATAGTAGACCTGAATTTCAGTAGTAAAAGAGAAAATAGTTTTCTAATGTAAATTTGTTTATCATAATGTAACACACACATTACTTCTCATAAAATGCTGTTTATTTTAATTTAAAATACACAGGTTAACTTTAAAGATTGAAACCAAGGTTAGGTCAATATTTTGTTATCAAATATTTTTTAAAGAAAATATTTAACAGTGAAAAAGACAAAGAAATCTCAGCCTATTTGCTATAATAATAATAATAATAATAATAATAATGGTTATAATCAGCAAGAATAAGTGAAACTGAAGGAATAACACCCAATACATCAAAATATTCAAATCTTAAAGTTAAAATTCCTTATCTAATATCCTTACATTTTATTTAAAAGGGAAACTCTATCATATACTGTTTATAAGAGTTATAAATAAAATGCACATACAATTTATAAAAATGAATAGAAATAATATAAAAATCACAATATTTATAATAAAGTGGTACTTAGTTCACAAGGGTTAAAATGATAAAGATTGATACCCCCAGGGTACAGATACAGGGTGAAATCTACAGTGTTGACCTAAGTAGCATAACTACCTGTGTCTCATAATATTGAATACAAATAAAACCAACACAATTTAGTGATACAAGGGAAGCTGAAAGGAGCGAGAAAGCAATAAGAGGCTTTGGCAAAAAACAAATTTAAGGAAAAATAAATCTGAATAGTATTATTAAAAGATAAACATGGCAAATTTAAAAAATATATATTGAAGTTTTTATCCTTTGGTAAAATTTAGCAAATATAGTACTCACAGAATATTTATAAACATTCATTATACATTGAGCTATAAAAAATACTTTATAAATTCCAAAAACTAGGAATTGTAAAGACTAATTATCTTTTCTTTTCTTTTTTTTTTTTTTTAGTGGTGGGGTGAAATTTAAATTTTATAAATGAATATTCTTTTTTTTTACAAGTTTTTCTTTTTTTTCTTATTATGTTATGTTAATCACCATACATTACATCATTAGTTTTTGATGTAGTGTTCCATGATTCATTGTTTGCATATAACACCCAGTGCTCCATGCAGCACGTGCCCTCTTTAATACCTATCACCAGGCTAACCCATACCCCTGCTAACCCATCCCCCTCTAGAACCCTCAGTTTGTTTCTCAAAGTCCATAGTCTCTCATGGTTCATCTCCCCCTCCGATTTCCCCCCCTTCATTCTTCTTTTAAAAGCTAATAATTAATAACAGGGTGCCTGGGTGGCTCAGTCGGTTGAGCGACTGCCTTTGGCTCAGGTCATGATCCTGGAGTCCCAGGATCGAGTCCCGCATCGGGCTCCCTGCTCAGCGGGGAGTCTGCTTCTCCCTCTGACCCTCTTCCCTCTCGTGCTCTCTATCTCTCATTCTCTCTCTCTCTCAAATAAATAAATAAAATCTTAAAAAAAATAAAAGCTAATAATTAATAACAATAAAAATCCAAGCACCAGAAATGTAAAAACACTCTCTTTAAAAACAGATAAATTAAAAACTCTTTCCAATTGCAATTATAAATTCTTTGGGAATTATCAATAATAAGAACATTCTACTCTAAAAATCTACTCATTAAATTTTATGTCAGTCATTCAAAAATTAGTAATAAATAACACAGACATGGGATACAGTCAAAATTTTACCAAAGGACAGTTCATAGCTTTAATTCTTTTTGTTGTTGTTGTTTTTAGATAATAAAAAAAGAAAGAAATGGACAAAAAGCACTTTCAAGCCCAAATTACCAGAACATAAAATAAATCTACAAAACAGAAAAGTAATAAATTAACAATGATAAAAACAATTTTATTAATCTATTAACCAGAGATTACAATGATGACTAAAGCTAAAATGATTGGTCCCTCGTGATGGCATAAATGTTGTAGAGGAAACAGAAAAAAACATGAAAATGAATTATGATGGTACATGCAATGAAGAAAATAAGAGACAATCTTTTGGAGGGTGGGGAAAAGAATGGATAACTAAATAATTATATACTAATAAACATTTTAAGAATTTTTGTGATAATTTTTTTTTTCTCTAAGTTACCAAATTACCCTTCCCGTAACAGTATGTGAAGTGACTGCTCTTAAGTCTCACAATACTGGGCATGCCCTTCTTTTTCTTTGATGTTTAGTAGGTGAAATATGGTATTGACATCTCTTTTTGTTTTAATGGGGTTTATTTACTGTTGAAGATAAACATAGTTTTTGTTGTTGCTGTTATTGCTCTTGTGGTAACATACTTTTTACCTCCTTTGCCCAGTTTTATTTGGGGAAGGTTTTGGATATTAATGATATTAAACTCTTTGTCATATGAGTTGCAAATTTTATTTCTAGTTTGCAGTTTGCTTTTTATTTTTATTTATAACACTTTAAGTGATACAGAATTTTTCCTTTGATTTTTTTATTCAGCCAAATTTATCAGTTTTATTTCTGATTTGACGGAGATTTAAACAGTCAATAGTTGACTGTTCAATATAATGTCGGCAACTGGCTTCATATCCTTTATCACTTAAATGTTTATATATATAATAATTCTTAAAATACATGTAAATTCCTTTTGACCCAATACACTTATTTCCAGGAATTTATTTAAACAGAAATTATTGGAGACACATTCAAAGATTTTGCTATTTACCTGTGTGTTTATTTATTGATTGTTGTTTATAACAGAGATGAAAACAAGCACAGTTAATAGAATATGATAAAGCCATATGATAGAATCTTATGCAACCATTAAAAATTGCAAAGTAGCAGAATATTTAACATGGAAAAATGTTCATGATATAGTGATATATGAAAAACTGTGTGTTCAAAATGTTGATAACATATATGCTGAATATATATAAATCTGCATTACATGTTATGGAAGTTGTGAGGTAATGGAAAATATATATAGGTCTTTGCCCGTGGTTCCTATCACAGAACTCCTGAAACCCTTATAATTTCCCTGCTGATAGGAGTGTTTTTCATTCTAACGAGGTGACTGGGTGGGCTCCTGGATGGTTCCTAGATAAGGGCCAGTCATTGGAAAGATAAAGCCATGAGTAGAAGCTTGGAATTTTCAGTCCTGCCTCCCATTCTCTTAAGAAGAGAAGAGGGGCTGAAAATGAAGTTAATCATTGATCACATCTACATGATGAAGCCTCCTTAAAATCTCCAAAGAACAAGGTTTGGGGAGCTATCAGGTTGCTGAACACATCCACATCAGGAGGGTGATGCACCCCAACTTCATGGGGACAGAAGCTGCTGTACTTGGGGCCTTCTCAGACATCACCCTATTATCTCCTCATCTGACTGTTCATCTGTATCCTTTATCACTTCTTTTAATAAACTGGTAAATGTGAATAAGTATTTCCCTGAGTTCTGTGAGCCACACAAACACTCATACCCGAGGAGAGCCTGATTTGTAGCCAAATTGAACAGAAGTTGAGGATAACCTAGGGACCAACTACTTGCAGTTGGCATCTGAAGTGGGGTGGGGAGAGTCTTGTGAGACTAAGCCCATAACCAGTGGAATCTGCCACTGTCTCGAGGTAGATAGTGTCAGATTTGACTTAAATTGTAGGACACCCAACAGGTGCCACGAAGACTTGCTTGATGCGGGGGAAAACCTCCACAGATTTGGTGACCAGAAATGTGGTGTTGCCGGAGACTTACAGAGAAGAACACACAAGAGAAGACTGAACTGAGGTTTTTCCCTACAACCAGGACAAAGACAGTCTTTTCATTTTAGAAGTACATTCCCAAAATATGATCAGTACATAGTAAGCTTATAGATGAGTTTTTTAATTCTCCGTGTTCACTGGTATTTCCTAATATTTATTTCTACTACTTTCTAACCTCAGTGTACCTGTAAAATATTTTGTAATTAAGAAAGTCAATGTAATAAAGATAAAAAGTCAAGGTAAATAAAAAAAATTTGACAAAGTAATAATCGACTACATAAAATGTTGTGCATTTTGACACAGAAGCAATAATTCTGCTATAAATAAATCATATTGAAGGTCAAATATTCCAACAAAGTATTTGCTTGAAACCACTGTTTTTAGAACTAGGGATGCAGTTTGGAGTCAAACATTTAAGACTTTAAATGTGATTTCATTAGACACAGTTTCTCAAGCTCACATGAACACTGGTCTTGGTATGATTTAAGTATGATGTAACAATCATTATAATGCATATCAGTACTATAATGATTATAGAAATTATAATCTTACCTCAAGTTCATATTTTGTTAAATATTGAAGATCTTCTAAAAAGAATTCACAAACTTTTTTTGAATCATTTTTAACATAACTACCTCCAATTTTGACTTCCAGATGGTAGCAGCCATCCCCGCGGCCATTAAAGTTGGTAGGAGGCTGACAAGTCACAATTATACTATTATCTGACTTCAGTAAAGCATGTAATTTCTTGACTTCACTTGGAGCTATCAAAATGAAGAAAGATTTGTTACTTTAATCACTTTGTAAATGCATATTTAAATCACTTGGCAATACATGTGGACAATATAAATTATTTTATGTGTTAATTTGGGAGTTATAGATGACGAGATTATAATAGTACATCCATCAAAACCTTGTAACAAAACATCTAAAAATAAACCACCTAGTCATTCAATGAACATTAGCTTATATGTTGTACTTGAAGTCATGAGAGTTTATGCCATCCCCTAAGGGGAGTATATAGAATTAGAGAATAGAAGGAAAGAGAGGGAGGTGAAGGGGAGGGGAAGAAAGGGCAGGGAGAAAAAAAGAAGATGATATGGGGACCCTGAAGGCCTATATACAGTCCAGCACCTCCATTTTTTTTTAGATTTTATCTTTAAGTAATCTCTACATTCAACATGGGGCTCAAACAATCCCCAAATCAAGAGTTGTACACAGTACCGACTGAGCCAGCCAGATGTCCCCAGCTTCTCTGTTCTTGAGATGCTTCCATCATCATAGTAACCACCTACCTGGCTGCATTCTTCAGGAGCAGGATCAAATTATCTTCGTTTTCCGTGACTTCACAGAAATTTAGAAAAATAACATAAAGTTCAAGGATCTGGACTTTTAAAACCAGAACCTAAATGACCTTAAATTTCACTAAGAAGCATTCTGCGTCCAACCCTGAATGAGACAATTTTTCTTCATGAGCCTGGTGCCAGTTAGGGTCTCTGGAGCTACAGATACTGCCTTACACAGGGGCATTTCTTCCTCCCTGACTTAATGGAATTAACACTCACCTCAGAGACAGATCTATCTTTAGATCTTGGAAACTATGGAGACATCATACAGGTGGCAAGAGGCAAATGCCTTTGAAAGGAAACCTCAAATGGAAAATGTACCATAAAATAAAATAGTAGGTAGTTCAGTGTAACAAAGAGAAGAAAATGCCAATAAAATGTTATGTTTTATAGGATGTTTTGTCAGGTAAGCTGAGGTTAGCAAGTGAACGCTTTGCTTTCAAAGTGAGACATTATTAGGTGTCTGCTTACAGTTAATATTTCTAGATAATATAGAAAACAACAGATAATGTATTTCTATCTAAGTTGATTAGGTACCTAAATTGCCTGAAACCTTAAAAACTGTACCAGTTAATACGCCTTCTGCTTCATTCTTACAATTCTATGATGATATATGTAGTATACAGAGAACCCAGGATAGCGTTTTTAAATTACTGTGTTTTAAATCATTATAAACCCTAGATGTTAACAAATGTGCCACATCAGTGTGTTTCCCAAATGAAACACAAAGACAGATAACAAAGTTCATACTTTGCTCCTTGCCTTTCACAGAAAGAAGCAACAAAGCTTATAACTAACCTTTTGCTTTTGTTTCACAATCACATGTCACAGGATTTCCATCACGTTGCACTCTTCCAAAGGTGTAGGCATTTAATGAGACATGGTATTTAGTATAAGGTGTCAAATTTTGCAGTTCATATCGAGTGCTCTCTTTACTCAGATTATTGCATTTTACATCTTGGGGGAAAACATTTATTAAGTCATTAAAAGTCAGGATTACCACATATTTAATTTGGTCTTTACATTAAATCATTTTGAGCCAACTCCAAACTGAGAGATTGAGAAATACATACATCCTTGGTGCTCAGAAATACTGTGTATACAATTATCAGCAAATGTATTGAACAAATTCATTTATTATAAATAAACTCAAATATTCAAAAATATAATTTCATATAATTGATTTGGGACATAAAATATTTAACAAGTTCAAGTACATTTGTGAAGGTGGTCTTTTTCCTTTCTGAGAAAACACAGTTCACAGTGAATCTTATGAAAGTCTTGAGTTGTATTGTTTTAGAAAGAGCATTTTTTAGTGAGCCTTTTTCTAATATGTAACCTTTAAATTTTGAACATTGGTATTAGCTAGTGTTACGGATTTTAAGCAGAGAATCTGTTCGATGACTAATAACTACATCCACTCTGCCATCTTAATTTAAGCACTAAGTAATTCACGAGGGTTGCCACAGTGAGGGAAAACTGCACACTGGCCGAAGAACCCGAGCTGCATGGACAGAGGAGTGTGACCAAGTCAGTGTAAGGGATTAAAAGAAAGCATTACAAATGAAAGAAGGAGCATTCTGAAGGTAGGGGCACGCCTGACTAGGACAGCAGATTCTGGCCAGGGAAGCATATGGGAGGTAAGACCTTGTTTAAATATGTTTTGACATTCAAGCAGAAGAGTTAGCATTTGTTAAATTGAAAATTCACGAGTCACTATGTTTGAGTAGCCAAGTGACATCAATCAAGGCGTATTAAAGGACAATCAAGATGTAATTAAAGGAAGATTAAAGTTGGCAGCATGATGCTGGGTAGCAGTTACAGTGATAATAGTAATAATAATAATGATGATAAAAATAATGAATAGGTCATTCTATGTGCCAAGCACAATTTTACATGGTGTACATGAATTAATTAGCCATCACCACAACCCCATAGGTTGGCTCTCTTAATTTCATCCAATTTTACAGATGAGAAAACTGAACCATAGAAACATTAAGCAATCAGTCCATGATCTCATGAGAAAGGATGAACAGAGCCAGGATGGGACCCAGGCATTGAGGTTCCAGAGTCTATGCTCTTGCTTTCACCACTGTGCATACTGTCTGGTATGGAAGAAGGGACAAGGGTTTGAAGTGGGGCCAAGTTGTTTTTGATCTTGGATACTTCACTTCTCTGGTCCAGCTTGATGTGCTTATGGACTTGCAGAAACAGTATAAGAAAAAATCTAACATGCTAATTTCTTGTCTCAGTTCCTTATCCATAATATCGAGATTATATATGTAATATATGGTGATTAACATAACAATAAAAAATTTTAAAAAATATCGAGATTATAGTAATATCTCAACCTTACCATGGAATGCTAAATAATGAGTAAGATAAAGTGTCTCTTCTACCCTGATTAAATGTCTATTTTCTCAGAAATCCCCAAAGCTAGAGTTAATTGATTTATACCTGCTAGCTTAGTTCTACTCCGTGCCCAGTGAGAATTCTCTTTGAGGGCAGGAAAGGTGTGAGCTCGAGAGAGGGGCATAACTCTCCCCCACCCCTCATTCAAGGCTTCTGCTCACTCCTTGTATGGTATCTGACTGCCAGAACAATACCAGTTAAAATCCAAGCATCAAGATGCTATTCTCAGGGTCACTCTGGCTTCCATTCAGTGACCTAATTTTGTATGTTTGCATATGTAACCTGACAACCATTCTGTTTCAAAATGATTGATTTATGTAGTTCTGTGAAGCTTTTATCTTAGCTAATTTGACAAAAGTCAAATTGTTAATTTAATTTTGAAGAATGCTTGTTCAAAAGATACTGCTGTTTGGGGATTAAAGTTTTCAGTGCTTAGAAAGGTGGCTCAGAATGTTCATTTCCAATTGCAAAGGGTTTCAAGATTTGGTTGAAATGCCAAAATACTTTATGTGAATATCTCTGCCTCCTCCACGTGTTTGAACACTTTTTCTCAGGACTCTGACAGCAGAAGTACAAACCGTATGGAACACATTTGTCTTTTCTTAGAGCAACAGAGACATACCTAACTTTCAAGTCATGAATGTTGACTGGAAAGGGTTAGAAAGACACTGGTTTCCTCACTTGTCACTTCTTTGTTTAAAAAAAAATACCTCAGAAAATCCATTAACAACTTCCCAGACTACTCTAAAGTACCTAGTTGAACACTATGGTAAATAGTATAAATGTGTTGATCCCCAAAGAATTTTGTGCTGGAAGGAAAAAAAAAAAAAAAAACAGCTTTCTTCTTAAAAAAAAAAAAAGGTAATACACAAAATTTCCAGCAACATCATTGTGGTCTTGAAGGGGGCACACTGGTTTCAGTAACTTTTGGAAAATAGTACTCGGGGGCACCTGGTTCTCAGGGTCCTGAGACTGAGCCCAGCGTTGGGCTCCTCATTGAGCGTGGCGTCTGCTTGAGATTCTCCCTCTCTCTTTTCCCCTCCACGCCTGTTCTCTCTCTCTCTCTATTTTTCTCTCTGTCTCTCAAAAAAACAGTACTTCGGATGCAACAAAGCATAGACATCTCTTCCACATTATTGGGGGAATTTCTTGTCACTTGGCATCCTTAAGTTAATATAAAATACTGCAGTTTCTCAAAGTAGCTCATGCTAAAAACATGAACAACACAGTAGCCAAAAGAGTATAGTTCAAGCTGTTGAATTTGAACATTTATCAGAAGTTCTGTGATCCTCAGTTGCATCATATGAACTATGGATACATTTATGCACCTCTTTTTTCAGAGTTATTATTGAAATGTTTAACAAATCTTAAAATATTATAAAAAGACCAACAAACAGGAAACTAAGTAAATGTAGGAAACTACATTTTCCTTCTCCTTCAGTACTTAGCTTTCAGA
Organism: Eumetopias jubatus; assembly: GCF_037043125.1. Classification (NCBI taxonomy): domain Eukaryota; kingdom Metazoa; phylum Chordata; class Mammalia; order Carnivora; family Otariidae; genus Eumetopias; species Eumetopias jubatus. The sequence continues at coordinate 31,293,454 of NW_028274818.1, forward strand.
GACACTGAAATGGTTAGATTATGAAATAATGAAATCAAATGTAATACCCAATTAAAAAGTAATATAAACTGCAATAGTACTTCGTAGACTTTATTCCTGAGGATTTTTAATAGTAACATTACTTGAAATAATGAGAGAAGTTAAAGGAATCATTTTAACAATGTTAAAATCCTACCAACTCCCTGATAAAATGGAAGAGGATCTCATGGCATATGTTTGAGATGAATAGAAGAGCAGAACAGCCTTCTGATTAGGGCAGTTGATTTGGGGGGAAAGGGGGGAAAATATGAAAGGTAAAATAGAAGGACACATATAACCTGATATCGGCAAACTCACTCCTCTTCTCTCCAATCCTGCTCAAGTGTTACATTTAGATAACCACAAATTTGGGTAGCACTAAATAAAAAGGAACTATACTAGTTGTAAACAAAATAAAACTAAAACAAAACAAAACTTGTCAGACTGCTAATAATTACAACTTCCTTAACCTGATTATTAAAATAGACATTTTTAAAGGCTGTACAGAGTACAAAGGAGCAATAAACACTGCTCATAAATTTTCACCATATACTCTTCCATACAAAATACTTTGTAGTAGAGAGTATAGAAAAGGAAGAATACAGCAAGGAATAGTGAGTAGAAGATTCAGAGAAGAGAAAAGAAAGCCAAACAATGTGTTCATACAGAATCCAAACCAAGGAAGTTTATACAAGAGGTGTCTGATGAAGCAGCAAGTATCTAATTGTCTTGCTGTTTTCTCTGTAATTTCCATTTTTCCTTTCCCTTAGACCTAACTTTTGAAATTACCATAACATCAAATACATGGCATATATTTTTCTCCACAGCCTTTGAATCCTCTTACGCTAATTTGAAAATGCATGTGTATTTAACTTTGCTTTAGTAGTTTCATTATTAAGAGTCAAACAACCAGCAGGAACAACGTTATCAAAATATAAAATAACATGCTGAAAATAAGTGATTTCAGAATTTTAAATTTATGTCTGTTTCTTTCCCATCAAACAAAGAGATGGAATTCTGTGTGATATTCAGCTCAGTCCTACTTTAAGCTACAAGTAAAAGATTGGCAAGTGGGCTCTCTCACATGCTGAGTCAGCTTGGAGAGGATCCAGTAATGCTTACAGTTTTCTACAAGCATTTTGGATACTTTAAGCTATCCAGAAGATGTTTTTTTTCTCTTAAACAGCCTCTCATTTGGAGGGCTCATGGCTGAACTGGTCATAGCACATTTTTTGAACATTTATTTCTGCAAAGTCTAACTAGAACTATGCTCCAAGATTCCATCTGCCATCAAACTGGCTTCCATGGCTAAGTGGGTACATGTTCACTTTTATTCACACAATATTTTGTGTATATCACCTGGAGCAAGCTTTGGAAGGTATTTGTTTCTTTGTGGGCCTGAATAATGAGTTTGAACCATACAACTCACATAATATTTGGAAAATAATAATGAGTATTATCTTCCAGAGATTTTCTTTCTCCAGGACTTGGAGTGTAAAGATTAGAATTAAGACAGATCAAGAAAGACAAGCAAATATTGGGGCTGTTCTAGTTTTTAGTCATATCAGAGGCTGGAGAGCCCAAAGTGAGTAGAAGCTATTCTAAAATCAAGGCATATAGGGTGCCCATCACAGTCACTCTGTGGCTCACTAGCTCAATCCACATTTCCAGTGCTTTCCACTCTTGGGATTTATCTTTCCTGAAATGGAATTAAATCTTATACAAATTACCTGCATCTTTCTTATAGCAAAGAGAATAATTATGAAAAAAATCTTGAGGCGGTTTCCAGGTGAGCACTATGTCATTTGCACTTTTATTACTGCACATAAAATTCTGAGGTGAGCCTGGACCTGTTAAAAGAATAAGAATATAAAATATGAGAAATAAGAAATGGAATAAAAACATTCTTCATATTATAATTATGATTATTAATAACCATATTTTAACTATGAATTAATCATGAAATTAAAAGAAAGACATCTGGTCTTACTCAATTTTCTTTAGAGATCACCTAACAGAGGAAATGTCACTCTAACGTGGCACCGTGGACCTGAGAGAGTCTGCTGACCTGAAGACCTCTGAGAATACCCTCTTCATCTCATATATATTATTGTTCAGCTATCCTGGGATTTCTAGCTTTCACTGTGCTGAAAATCTGTCATTGGTAGTACTGCTAAACTTAACTGTCATTATTTGGAAGCTTCCAGTAACTAGTCATCATAACTTGAGATGAAGAATATAATAAATGCCTAGATCAAATTTTTCAGGTATAATTTACATTAAGACACACTAATTTGAGGTAAAGTGTATGACTTTTGACAAATATATGCATCTACATAACCACCACCACAGTCAAGACCTAGACTATCTCTATCATCCCCACAAAGTTCTTCTGTGCCACGTCCCAGTCAACTCAGCTCCCTTGACCAATCCCAGACAGCCTCTGAACTGCTTTCTTTTACTATAGGTTAAATTCATTTATTCACCCATTTCACATAGATAAAATCAAATAGTAAGTACTTTTTTTTTATGTCTAGCATATGGCGCTCAATATAATGTTCTAGAGGTTCATTCATGTTGTTGCATGGGTCAGTAGTTGGTTCTTTTATTTCATGAGTAGTATTCCATTGTAAGGATATACCACATTTTATCTATTCATTCAACTGTTGTTGGGACATAAGAGTTGTTTCCAGACTTTTGGCTACTATGACTCAATCTGCTATGAATCGTTGTGTAGAAGTCTTTGTGTGACATGTTCTTTCTCTTTGGCAAATAACCTGGAGTAAAATTTCTAAGTTATTACCTTACATTCTCCACCAATAGTATTGTCAGTCTTTTTTAACGTTAGCCATTTTAGCGGGTGTGTAATGTCATCATCCTCTCATAGTTGTTTTAATTTACATTTCCCAGATGACTCATGATATTGGGCATCTTTACGCATGCTTATTGGCCATTTGCATATTTTCTTTTGTGAAGCATATGTTCAAAATGTTTGAGTATTTTTAATTTGGTCAGTTGGTGTCTTATTTTGTATTTGGAAGAGTTCTCTATATATTCTGGAGAAACTTCTTTTTTTGAAAAATTAATTGTGGATATTTTCCTATAATGTATGGATTGATTGCTTTTTATTTCCTTAATGGCTTTATTTGAAGAGCAGAACATTCAATTTTGATGAAGTTTAATTCATAAAGTTTTTCTTTATGATTCTTCCTTTTTGTGTCCTAAGAAATCATTTGCCTGCACCAAAGTAGCAAAGGTGTTTTTTTTTTCCTAATGTCTTTGTCTAGACATTTTATAGTTTTAACTTTAGTGTTTAGGTCTGCAATCCACTTTGAGTTAATTTTTGTGTTTGTTGAGAGGTAAAGACTGATGTTCATTTTTTCTTCTATAGGGATACCTGGATCGTTTGTTGAAAAAAACTACCCTTTCCCATATTTTTTATAAATAAAGTATATTTTTATTTATAAAAAATTTCCTAGGATTTCTATTTTGTTACATTGATTTATAAAGATTGCAATAATTTTAGTACTTAATATTCAAAAAATATCACATTTTTTTAGGTGTGCTGGGGACATAATTTTAATGTAGTTTTATTTTTCTTCTTGTGATTTTGTTTTGGAGAGTAATCAGGAGTCATACTGAGGCAGTTCCCTTAATCCTTAGCTAACCCTTCCAAATAACATTTAGAATCATTCTAGTATGGTCTATCAAAAGTTCTGTGATATTATCCTTAATAAACAAGTTCAGTAATGTGGCTGACTACAAGATCAACACAGAAAGTAAATAGTATGTCTATATACTAGCAATAAACAATCTGAAAATTAAATTAAGAAAATATTACCATATAAGCAAGAATAAATATAAAACTAGAAGTAAATTTAACAAAAGAGGTTCAAAACTTATGTACTGGAAACTACAAAAAAAAGTTTAATACATTAAAGAAGACTTAAATTAATGGGAAGACACCGCACATTCATGGACTGGAAGACTAACATTTTTGAGATGGCATTACTCCCTAAATTGATTTATACAGGTTTAATGCAACCCCTATCAGAATTCTGACTGGCTTATTTATAGAAATTGACAAGTTGATCCTAAACTTCACGTGTAATTTCATGGAAACTTGAATAACCAAAACAATTTTGAAGAACAAAGTTGAAGGAATCACAATTTCTGATTTCAAAATTTATATAAAGCAACAGTAATTAACAGTGATACTAGCATAAGGATAGATATGTAGATCAATGGAATAAAGCTTAGAGTCCAGAAATAAGCCCATCGTTACGGTTAACTTTTGACAAGGGTGGCAAGAATATTCAATGGGGAAAAGATAGTCTTTTCAGCAAATGGTCCTAGGACAAGTGGATAGCCATATCAAAAGTATGAAACTGAACTCTAACCTCACATCATATACAAATATTAACTCAAAGTGGATTAATAGTGTTACATTTAGGAGATAAAACTATAAAACTATTAGAAGAAAACATAGGAATAAATCTGCATGACTTTGGATTTGGCAATGAGTTTTATTTTATTTTTTTTAAGATTTTATTTATTTGACAGAGACACAGCAAGAGAGGGAATACAAGCAGGGGGAGTGGGAGAGTGAGAAGCCGGCTTGCGGCTGAGCAGGGAGCCCAATGCGGGGCTTGATCCCAGGACCCCAGGATCATGACCTGAGCCAATGACTCAGCCAATGACGCTCAATGACTGAGCCACCCAGGTACCCCTGGCAATGAGTTTTAAGGGTGACACCAAACCATAAGCAAAAGAGTAAAAATTGATAACTTGGACTTCATCAAAATTAAAATCTTATAAGTTTCAAAAGTTATCAACAAAGTGAAATGACAACCCACAGAATGGAAAAAGATATTTGCAAATCATACGTCTGACAAGGGACTTGTGTCTAGAACATATAAAGAACTCTTATAACTTAATAAAAATTTTTTTAAATTAGCAAAGGATTTGAATAGATAAAAGATATACAAATGGCCAATAAACACCTGAAGCCATGCTCAAAATCATTAGTCATTAATCCAAATCACAATGAGATACCACTTTATATCCACTGGGATGACTATAATAAAAAAGAGAGACAATAATGAGTGTTGGCGAAGATGTGGATAAATTAGAACCCTCACGCATTGTTCATGGAATGTAAAGTGATACGACCACTTTGGAAAACAGATTGGCAGTTCTTCAAAATTCAGAACATAAGGTTGTCATATGATCCCGAAATCCAACCCTAGGCGTGAACACAAGAGTAATGAAACACAGGTCTATACAAAACTTGTAAATGAATGTTCATAGCAGCATTATTCTAATAACCAAAAAATAGAAACAACCTAATCAACTGATGAATGAACAAACAAAATAAGGCATATTCATATAGTGGATTATCAGGCAATAAAAGAACTGAAGTATTGATACATTTTACAACATGGAAGCACCCTGAAAACATTATGCTAAGTGAAAGAAACCAGTCACAAGAGACAACATATTATACGATTCCATTTATATGAAATATCTGGACTAGGCAAATCCATTGGAGAGGAAGTAGATTGGTAGTTGTGTAGGTGTGGAAAGTAGGAGGGAAATGGGGACCGAATGCTAACAGATATGGGGTTTCTTTTCGGTGTGATAAAAATATTCTAAAGTTCTAAAGTTGATTCTGGAGGTGATTGCACAACTCTTAATATAGACTTAATATATTTTTAAAACACTGAATTATATACTTTAAATGGGTGAATCACAAAGTTGGTGAATTAACAACTGACACATCACAATCTCCAAACCCAAAGTTCATATTAGGGCTCATTCTTGGTGTCATATATTCTGTGGGTTTGAGCAAATGTATCATATGACATGTACCCATTATTACGGTATCATGCAGAGTATGGTATCATGCAGCCACTGATCTTTTTACTGCTTCCATAGTTTTGCTTTTTTCAGAATATCATATAGTTGGAACCATACAATAGGTAGTCTTTCCAGATTGGCTTCTTTCACTTAGTAATATGCATTTAAAGTTCTTTCGTGTCTTCCCGTGGCTTGACAACTCATTTCTCTCTAGTGCTGAATAATATTCCATTGTTTGGTTCTACTATAGTTTACCCATTCACCTACCAAAGGACATCTTGGTTGCCTCCGAGTTTTGGCAATTATGAATAAAGCTGCTATAAACATCCCTGAACAAGTTTTTGTGTGGACATAACTTTTCAACTCCTTTGAGTAAATTCCAAGGAGTGTGGATTGTATGGAAATAGTATGTTTTGTTTTGCAGAAACCACCAAGATGTCTTCCAGAGTGGCTGTACCACTTTGCATTCTTACCAGTAATGAATGATTTCATTTTGGATGGCAACATCATTCCACATGTTGCAAATATTTGATGTTGTGAGTGTTTCAGCTTCTGGACATTCTAATAGACATGTAGTGTATCTCATTCTTGTTTTTGTTTGAATTTCCCTGATGGCATAGGAAGTAGAGCATCTTTTCATATTCTTATTTGCCATTTGTATATCTTTTTTGGTGATTATATATTTTTAATACACTGAAGGATCCACTTTGCTAACACTTAATTTACTATTTAGTATCTGTGTTCACAGGAGAGATTGACCTATAGTTGCCTCAGTTTTACTCAAGTTGCAAATCCACTGAACATTAACCCTAAGCCTATCCTAAACCCTAAGAATAACCAAAATGAGTTGATAGATTTCCATGTCTTCTATCCTGTTGAGTAGTTTGGATAAGATAGAAACTATCCATTCTTTGAACATGTGGCAAATTTGTCTTCATATTTTCTTAAGGACAGGTGGGGGAAGCAGATGGTGAGTGTGAAATGAGTAGAGAGACATTGGACTATAAGTTTAATTCCAATTTTCTAATGCCTCCCAGGTAAATTTTCATAATTCATAATTTCTAAAAAATTATTCATCTTATCTAACTTTTCATATTGGATGCAAAGTTGTTTTATAATTTGTTAAAAGTCTACTTTTAGAATTTTTTAAATCAATGGGGGGTTTCATTTTTTGCTAGAGGTCTATTTTATTATTCTTTTAAACAAAAACAAGCCTTTAAGTTTGTGAATAAATTCTTAGTATAATTTTCTTCCTTCTTTCAATAACTTGGTACTCTAAACTTAGTGATGTTCTCCCTTCTACCATTTTTGCATTTATTGTTTTGGTTCTTACAAGCACTCTCCATTGATTGTCACTCAGCATACAGCAAAATGATAAAATTTCTCCTAAAATATCACTTGGTCTTCCTTCAGACTATGAAATTCCTCCACAATGTGTCTTTGCTCAAATCTGAGTATCTGTGTTTCAAAAGGTAAACTGAGGCCATTTGCATTGATGGCGACTTTTGATGTATTGTGTGACATATTTCTGCTATGTCACCTATTGCTTTCTACTAGTATTTCTTCTCTCCCTTTCTCTTTCCCTCCCTGCCACTTCCTCCTCTTCCATCTTCTCCTTCTCTCTCCCTCTCTCGTTCTCTCTCTCTCTCTCATTCTCTTTCTCTCTCAATCTCTCTCTCTCTTTTCCTCCTCTTCTTCCTCCTCTTTCTTCTCCCTCTGCTTCTTCTTCCACCTTTTCTCCACTACCTTTTCCTCCTCTCCTGTCTTTCTTCGGTGGGTACTCATAAATTGTCATACACATAATCACCATATTTTTTTCCTAGCAGATTCTACATTTCATTGGAATCTCCATACTTCCACCGAATAAGAGTGGAATTCTAGCACTGTTCCCTTCCTTCTTCCCTCCAGCTCCCAAATGCTATTATTTTCCAGAACGGTATTTTCCAACTGTTCTTAGCTATTATAGTCTTTTTATTATTTATATTGCTGGCATTTTAGTCACGCTAACTATTATCTTGCCACCAATATTTAGATTTGCTGCTGTGTTTTAATAGCCTTGTGCTCACTTCTATGAAAGGCACGGTTTGATAGAGGGGCAGGGGGTGCAGTAGCCCACCAAGAAAGGAATGGTGCTCAGGAGAAAACGGGAAATGCGTGAACAAACCGGATCATCCATCTTGGTTTTGTTTGCACCATACGCTCACAAGGGCCTACAATTTGCAGTTGAAAAAAACAAAAACAAAAACAAAAACAAAACAAACACACAAAAACTTGACAAAGGTTTGGATCTTCAGTCATTCATTTTGAAATTCTACTTTACAAACTGATACATATCTAATTTCTGAAACCCTTTCTCCAAATCTACAGCATCATTTTCTGTGATTCTCAAAGAATTGTAAGAACATAAGAAGAAATTTTACATACACATATAAGTAATATACTCACTTCCAATATCTGTTTGAACAGTTTTATTTATGTGCAAAAACATATGGCCACCATAGAATGCTTGTAAACTACAGGAATAACTTTGGTTAGGTGAAAAGTGTTCACAATTAACTTCTTTCTTATTATCTTCAGTACAATTACCTGAAAGACATAAGTATCATATATCAGTATATGAATACACTATATCACATTTAACTTTCTCTTTAGATTTCATATCTATAATCATTTAATATCTAATAGTAAATAATAAGTAAGTGATACTACAAAAAACTACTATCATTGCCATACTCCATTTTAAAGAAAATATTAAAAAGTCTAACTGAATTTAAGAGTGTCTCTAATATAACTGATGGAAGGAGTTCTCTGTTCAGAAACTGAGATTGAACCTGAGTTAGCTTTTGCCTAACAAATATTTTAGATACATCATCGTTTTACCATCAGTTCATCATCAGTTTGTTCTTGCTTTCCTCATACTATTTATATCACAGCCATGAATCTTCTTTATAACATGATGATTACAACCGGTGTCACATTGCATCCTTTGTGTGTGTGTGTGTGTGTGTGTGTGTGTGTGTTTTGCCAAATATGGCTTAGCAGATGGCTTTATACCAAAGAAGGAACTTCCACCTTAATAAATTCAAATAAAAAGAAGTAAAAATTCATTAAGTCATTAATTATTAAAAAGAACCGGTATCTCAATTATTGCCCCCCATATGAACCCAAACTCAAGTGCCTAGCACTTACTGCACTTTTCCCACTTTCATGTAAGTGTTCTTGAGGTTGTCTATGAATTTTGTTGATGGAGGGCTGACCACATAAACTCTTGAGTAATATGATCTTATGTTTGCTTTTATTCTAACAGTATGTGTATCATAATTTTTCTATAACAACCTTCTCTGATAATCCCTTCAACGATATCTTGTGTATAACAATTGCCAAGAAAATTCTTGTAAATTAATTGACTGTTACTGTTTCAAAGATTATTTTTTAAGGAAAGTATTTGTCTATTTTATCAATTTGAGTGGTATAAAGAATACAATGTTTTGACTCCAAATATACCATGGACCAAAAGAGGGGAAGGGGAGGGGAAGGGAGACAGTGGTAGGGAGAGGAGAGGGGGAGAAAGAAGGAAAGAAATAAAGAAGGGAAGGGATAGAAGGGAGGGAAGAAAGGAAGGAAAGAGGGATTAGTTACATCTAGAACAATTTTCTATCATAAAAATACTTTAATCAAAGCTATATTCTTACCACATTGAAATATGTATCTAATTTTATTTTTATCACAAGTAAAGTTTTTTTCTTCTACTTTTAAACAAATAGAAGTATTTGCTTTATCAGCCTCTGTACAATCTTTCAAATTAAAGCCTTCAGGACCTGTCAAAAAGAAGATATAAAAATAGATGATTAATGTTTCATAATGTGTGCCATATGCTCGATTAAAGTGACCGACATTATATTCATGATATAGTCTTTGGAAAGCATTTAGAGTGCTTTTGGCAAAGTCCAATAATTCAGGGTTTTGCATGTCTCAATTATTTAGCTTATTCTTTTTAACTTCACACATTTTGGCAGCATTTTATTTAGAATTTATCCTACCTTTAAAAAATGGGACCCAAGCAAATGTCTAGGTGAAGTTGCATTTTTTGCACATTTTAACACACTCACTTCATTCTTTTTCTTATATCTTCAATTTTTTTATTTACTCTTGATGTTTTTTATTAAATGATTATTACACAAAATATAGGAGGTTCTGTCTTGGAGAATGTGTTTTTTACATTGTCATTTTCTGTTCCTAATTGATAATTTATTTCAGTAATTTTTCAAAAAAATCAATCTTTAACCTATGTATTTTTAAGTTTTTATTTTATTTTATTTTATTTTATTTTATTTTATTTTATTTTATTTAGCAATTCAAAAATTCCCTACAATAACAAGTGCACTCCTTAATCCGCATCACCTTTTTAATCCCCTTCCCCTCTGGTCACCATCAGTTTGTTCTCTATAGTTAAGAGTCTGTTTCTTGGGGCACCTGGGTGGCTCAGTTGTTAAGCGTCTGCCTTCAACTCAGGTCATGATTCCAGGGTCTTGGGATGGAGCCCCGCTCCCTGCTCAGCGGGAAGCCTGCTTCTCCCTCTCCCATTCCCCCTGCTTGTGTTCCCTCTCTTGCTGTGTCTCTCTCTGTCAAATAAATAAATAAAATCCTAAAAAAAAAAGAGTCTGTTTCTTGCTTTCTGTCTCTCTCTCTCCTATTTTTTCCCTTTGTTTGTTTTGTTTCTTAAATTCCATACATGAGTGAAGTCATATAGTATTTGTCTTTAACTATTTCATTTAGCATTATATTCTCTAGCTACATCTATGTTGTTGCAAATGAGAAATCCAATAAAGGGTTCGTATCCAAAATATATAAAGAACTTATACAAATCAACACCCAAAAAACAAATAGTCGGGCAGAAGGCATGAACAGACATTTCTCCAAAGAAGACATGCGGATGGCCAACAGACACATGGAAAGACGCTCATCATCACTGACCATCAGGGAAATGCGAATCAAAACTACATGAGCTATCACATCACACCTGTCAGAATGGCTAAAATCAACAACACAAGAAACAACAGATGTTGGTGAGGATGTGGAGGAAAAAGTCCCCTTGTGCACTGTTGGTGGGGATACAAACTGGTGCAGCCACTGTGGAAAACAGTATGGTGGTTCCTCAAGAAGTTAAAAATAGAACTACCCTATGATCCAGCAATCTCACTGCTAGATATTCACCCAAAGAATACAAGAATATTAATTCAAAAGGATACATGCACCCCTATGTTTAAAGCAGCATTATTTACAATAACCAAGATATGAAAGCAAACTTTAACCTATTGAGATGTTAACAAATCAATGTTCTTGAATTATTATGTGATGTGAGATAGTCAAAATATTTACAGTTCCTGAATCTCTTTGCCAAAATGCATTTTATAAAGATATGCTTTAGTGGAGTGGGCTTGATACCCTGGTCCCTTCTTCCCAGCAGGAGCTTAGCTGGCAAAACCGGCTTGATCACCTTAAAATGATCATAATCTCTTTTTTTATGTGAAAGTATTTTTGTTCCTTCCACAACCATCAAATCCTTGACTTTGTGTTTTCCCCCAATATACTCCAGACACAACTGTATTTAGAAGGATAAATATGTGCACATATATATTTAATGACTTGAATTAAATGGGGGGAAAGAAAGCTTGTGGATAATCGCTCATCCACAGAGGGATAAATAAAACTTAATCTACACAACACACTGTGTAGATGGAGTGTAGGGAGGGGAAAAGAATTAAGACGGTTTATAAGAGTTCCTAAACTCACTGGGTTAGGAGAGCAGAAAGTTCACCCACTTGAGTCCTGCCGACTTCCTTTCCCTCATCCCTGCTCACTTACCTGACAGATTCCTGCAACCCCTAGCACGCAAGACACATAGAATTGTACTGTTTTATAAATATACAAATAGAAACCAATTTATATTTACCTGGTGGCACCTCCAAGTTTAAAATTTTATTTGGAGTATGACATGAATTATGACTTATAGTAACATTAGTATTTGCACATTCTGGTAGGCCGTGGATCTCATTCTTTAGACATGTGTCATTTTCACAATTCACATAAACACTAACATTTAGTTTTGCCTTAAATGACTTAGTTTCATTATCATACTGATATTTCACAGGGAAATGTGCATACTTCTCATCTGAAAGAAAATAAAAGTGAGGATTATCTTTTTAAAAATTTCAGAACAAATAAACCTACATCAAATGCAAGCACCTTAATATAGATTTTCAAAAATATCAAATATTTAACAAAGTATCCCCAGAAACATGAAAAAGAGAGGAAACACATCAGGTGTGTCCATAATTATTTTTCAAAATTCTCTTTATATCCCTGCCTATCAAGGACATCAGCTTTTAAGTTTATACTTGGGTGATTAACAGATTAATGTCTGTCTTCCTGACTGAACTGTATATTCATTCTATGACAGCAAAGTCCAGTTTACTTTGAGCATCAACATAAATCCAAGTTTTTGAGTAAAACCTGTCATTAGTAGGGGCTCAATTGTTTGAATTACTTGTTGAATTGATGCACAAATGAATGAAGCATCTGACAAGTTTCTTCTCCTTGCTTTATCATTTCCTTTTCTTTCTAAAATGCAGTTCTTGATTACCTGTTTCTCCAAATATGTGGAACATTAATTCAGGGACCACAGGCCTCATTACTCCTTTACCTAGGTAAAATTATCAATAATAAACCCTCCTAAGGACCTCCCCTTAGTGACATCTCACATTCTCTCCTTTATTTAAACAAATTCCGTTGACTGGTAAAAATATGTTTTCCACAAATGCTAATTTATTCACTCATTTTTAATCCAATGAACAATTATTAAGCCCTTATTATCTTTAAGACATTGTCCCAAGCCCTAGGAATACAAATGATCAGTTCTGAGAAACGTAGAGTCCTAACATGGAGACAAACATAGACATGAGTTGCAGAAGACATGCAAACACCTAAAACAAGATTATGCACAAAATAATATGGGAGTAGGGTGGGGAGAAATTTATTCAGATTGCAGGCATAGGAGATGGGGTGACTCCAGAGGAGGCGGGTGACTCAGTTTGTGTTTTAAAATATGAGCAGGACATAGGAAAAGAGATGGTGGGAGGGGGTGCGCTGGATGAAGGTGAGGTGGAATTCTAAGCGTAGAGGAAGAAGAGCAGGAGAGAACACAGAGACATTATGTAACCACTATGTGTTTAGAAAACTGTAAGTAATTTCATATTGGTTAAGTGAAGAGTGTACGGAGGCAATAATATAGGAGAAATATGATCATAAAATACCATATTAATTAAGCAAACATATGAAGGCTGATCTTTACATTAAATGTATGGGGAGCTACCGAAGGCAGAGACTTCAGCGATGAGATTCACAAACAATATGGAGGGTGAAGCCCCCGCCACGGAAGACTTCATTGAGAAGAGAGTAGGAAAATGGGAAAAGGGTTGCACAAACTGCTCTCAAGCACCTGCTTTGAGCCAAAACCCTGACAAGACAGAAAGACAGAGAGGCAGAGACAAAAACAGATTCTTTTTCTTCACAAGCCTTGAAGGTGTTCTCCACATTTCACATGTATCATTACACTGAATCCTCACCCTCTGCAACCCCAAAGCAAACTTGCTATTTTCCATTTCATGCACACCCAAACGGAAGTTCAGTGGCTTCACCAAAGTTGTTCAGCTAGTAATTACTAATCCTGATGCTCAAAACTAGGTCTGAATATGACATCAAATCTTCTTGCTCCTGAAGGACACTGGCTCTTAAGATTTGGAACTAATCATTACTGGGAAATGAGAGCCAGTGAGTATAGCTTGCTAGTGGGTCTTGAAGCTTAGAACGAAGAAGGAAATAATTCAAACAATATTCTAAAGTGATATATGCTCCCTCTAGATAAACAAACTTACCACATGATTGCTTAGGTGTAGTAGGAACTATAATAGAAAAAAAAAAGAGTGCAAATTATTAAAATTTCATTTACAATATCTCTGCTATAGTCATTTTGGGAAAAGGTGGTTTTACAATGCTTCAACTTCATAAATTGTGAAGTCTATGAGTTAGGTTTAACAGACAATGCAGGGTTCACAGTGCCTAGTACAATGTTTTAATCTCAAAACTTCAAATGTTATAAACTAATGAGCTAGTTCTATAAAACATTTTCATGAATTTACCCAAAAAACATGATTGTGATAATAATAATATTGGCATTTTTGAGCACCCATTTGATTATGGTGTGGTGACATGGCTAACTCTACACGCAGCCAAAAACATTTAAAAGGTCCTCATCCCCTTGATTAATCTCAAAATAGATTATATAATTATAACCTCGAGAGGGTTCAGTATATATACACCTTTGTTTAAAAACATCAGAAAACAGGCAAAAGCTGCTTCATTCCCTAGTTTAATTTTTGTTAAGTTCTTTGCACATATACTGGATCCAGAGTAATTAATGGCTCTTTCAATGAATTGAAACATATCTTGGGTGAAGCATTAACTGAAGAATGAGTGGAAATGTGCTCTGTGAAAGCGAAGAGATCTCTGCTAATCTGGTCTTTGAGTTGGAAGAATTGGGGAAAGAAGAGTGGGCTTGCAGGCTCTGCCATGGCCGACCCGCTGCCTGACACTGCCAATTGCTCTGTTCATTCCCTAGAGGCCCCTTGCTTTTGCTTCCATGCTCCATGTTGCATGACTGGGGCTCTACAATAAATCCTCTGCTATTCACCACTTGGAATGGAGAATCCCATTGATAGACTAGTTCCTTTTTTATATGAATACCTAAAACCACTCTTAGAGAAAGAAGTCCTAGTATATTTGATTATTTTTCTATGCATTTGCATAAAGTGCAAAATTAGGAGAGCAGGGGGGTGCTATAATGACATGATAGGTTATGACAGTAACATTGTGCCCTGATCTCACCAATTGTTGCCTTGCTAAAATAAGGGTTTTAAGACTAACTGCTATTCCACAGCCCCCATGACTAGAATACTCAGTTGAACTTCTCAAAAAAAGGAGCCCCATGTAGAGCAAATGGAAGACCCTTCTATGAGCACATCCCAGGTACATGGTATGACTTCATGGCTAAAGGTAAGATTGTCACCTATTGCTGTGGGAGCAGTTTTATGGGTAATGTTTGTTGCAGGTGAAGCGGACGTAAGAGTCACATCTGCAAGGAAATGAACAGAGAATAAAAGTTAATGAGTTTGTCATAATAAAGGGCAAAGGAAAAACTCTTCAGCAAAGATACTTTCCCAACCCAATCTTTACTACAGGAGACCTCATTGGAATTAACACTTGCTCATTTTCAAAATAAAAAAGTGAATCAAAGCTTTATCTACAAATGGCCCTTGAAGATAAGCAATAGTTCAAATAATTAGAGCATGACATTAAATAAGTTGAGAGAAACTATTCATTCCTTGGTGTAATTCTTACCTGATGGTCAAACTACTCTTTTCTCCTTCAATTATGGCTTCCTTATTTTAATTACTAATAAAGATACCACTTACTCTTTTTTAGTATTCACTGCCTATCAGCCTTTTTTACACACTCAGTTCTCACATCAATCCTATAAAATGAATATTATAATATCCAGTTTTACAGAAGGGAAAACTGACACACACAAATTATTAGTGGCTTGTGCTAAAGTCAGCCAGAAAGTTAAGGAGGCTGGATTTGATCCGGCTATATGACACTAAAGTCTATTATCTCTCTTCTTTGCCACCAACATTCATACTATGAATAACAAAATAAAGTATGCCCAGAAAAAAAAGCTTACCGGCAAGTTTATTTTGTCTAATTTAGTATCAAGATAATGAAACTTTGTAAAACAGGACACCTGCAAATAATATTTGGTATGAAGTAAAAGAGCTGCATTAAAGTTTCAAGTCTCCATCTCGTTATCCATAACCTACGACACCTAGAGCATCCTGGTAGTTTCAAGTCTCCATCTCGTTATCCATAACCTACGACACCTAGAGCATCCTGGTCAAACCTGAGGCGTTATCATTGGCGGTGGTGTTGGAGATGAGAGAGGGTAAGGCAGCAGAGCTGCTGTGTGCAGGGCTGAGGGTGGCTACTGGTGTGAAAGCTGTGTCTACGCGGAAGATGCTGGGTATAATCCACTCTCCTGGGAAGCCTGCAATCAGAAAGGCCATCATCACTGTCATCCATTTCTGCCACCCAAGGGCAATGGCCAGACAGTCAACATAAACAGATTATTGAAGCTAAGGCCAAGCAACAATCAGGCACTTTGTTCTATGTGTTCTGCAAAACTGAATTAAAAACAGCAAGCTTTGTGGAAGAGGTAAGTTTATCGTCAGACAACTCAAAACCTATGCAGTTCTCTCTTCGGAGCACAAATTTAAAAGTCTTTGGAACTTGAGGAGCCAGCTTGCACAACTCAGGGAAGCCAAACTCCCCAGCTGAGGCATGCCTTGGGTGGTAGTGAGAATGCACCATGGCGATAGAGTGGGGGACTGGCTTGCTGGTGCTGACACCACAGAGACGGGAGTGGAACTCTGGGTGTAAAAGGCTGTGTTAAGGTTGGCAGAAGAGGAAGCCAGGCCTGCTATGTGTGAAAGCCTCGCATGGGGTGCACCTCTCTGGGGAGGGGCGGATTTCTGGGTGCAGGTGCTTAGGTCTACTTTTCTTAAATCAAAGCTGAGTGGGCTTCTCTGCCTGTGCAGTTGCTGAGCTCAGGGCGCTTCCTTTCCAGCTGAAGGTTACAATTCGACTTCCATTGTGTAGACTGCCCTTGCCAGGAAAAAGCACATCTAAGCCAATTGGTATAGAATCAGCTGTCGTTGCTGAAGAAACGGCACAATGTATTTGGTTAGGACCGTTCACTCTCAAGCTTCAAAGCACCTCATGCATGTGACATCTTCTTGCAGATATCACACCAGAATTACAGCACAAGCAATCAATATGTATGCATTGGATGCCTATTACATGACTAGCACTCTGGTAGTTGTCATGGCAAAAACAAAAAGAAATACTAACGAGGCTCTATTTAAGCTTGGTTGGTTATTTCCCTGTCATGATCCCTGGGGTCCTCAGTTCAATGATAGGAGATTAGCCTTGCATTTGCAGTAAGATTCTCAGTATTTGAGCAGAGTAAAACATGTATGCACATGCTGAAAATGGTTTCAAGGCCATCGTGCAGGCATCCTCCAATTACAAACCCAGAACAGTCCATAACTTCACATCCACATCCATTAGAATTGAAAAAGCATCTTCCAAAAATTTGAGTTTGGGTTCTCAGCTTGGTCTACACAACCCATCCTCCCATTTCACTAACCCATAGAGCAGAATGAGTGATATAAACATCAGTTCTTCAGTTCTGGATCCCCATAGAAGGGCTCCAACAGAACAAGGAGAAGAGCAGGAAGGTTTTTTTTTTTTCTTTAAAAAAAAAAGTTTAGGGGCTCCTGGATGGCTCAGTCGTTGAGCGTCTGCTTCGGCTCAGGTCATGGTCCCAGGGTCCTGGGATCGAGCCCCGCATCGGGCTCCCTGCTCCGCGGGAAGCCTGCTTCTCCCTCTCCCACTCCCCCTGCTTGTGTTCCCTCTCTTGCTGTGTCTCTCTCTCTGTCAAATAAATAAATAAAATCTTAAAAAATAAAAAATAAATAAATATATAAATAAAAAATTTTGACACAGAACTGGTCCTCTGCCACGTTTTAAAAATCAACGGGTTTGTCTTTTGCCTCCTTCCATATTCTTCCCTACTTCTCTTTCACGAGCTTGTTCTCTTCACCCCACTCCATGCCCCGGAGTCCCTTGTCCTGCTCTTCTGCGGCCCCCATGATCCCTCCCCGAGTCCCCTCCCTTCCTCCTTCATGTGAAAACTATGACTCCCTTGTGTAGGTAATCTCAGTGCCGGTTTACGGTTTAGGAGTGGCTTTTACCATTTTACTTAAGTTAATTAATCCTAATCAATTTTTCATTAGTGGAATTAGCCACTTGGAGAGGAAGGATTTCTTCATGAGGGCAAATAGGGTGGTTTCTGTGTCTATCAGCCCCTGCAGATCAGTCCCCTTTAGGTCTTTTACGGCTCCTTCTCATCCACAACTTCTGGATCTGTGCATTTACTAAAAGCTCCAAATCTTTTTACTGCGGTTCTCCTGGCAGCTAGGGTGGGTGGAACGAGGCAGGGAGGCGAGGGCAGCTCTTTTTCCAGTTGTTTCAATCTTGTGCATTGCCTGGAATGACTTTTGTGCCTCTGTTTGATAGGGTTGACTTCCATCTTTGATTCATACTTAAAGCAAGGCCACTTTAGTGCCAACTCTGTAGCCCCCCCCCCCCATTGCCATCTTTAACCTTCAGACACTCAGGCCACTCCATTTTTATATGTGTCCATGTGGATTTTTGTTTTTCAGGATAAGAAAGGGGGGGGCACCATGAAGTGACTTAGACGCTGATTTTGGAAAGACAACGAAGGGGATATTTTGCATTGCTTTTACGTGCAGAGATGCTAAGCCAAAAGAATCCTAATGTTTGGGGAATATGAAGTATCTATTTCTTTTTTTCCATTTTTTAAAAAAACAATTAAATTGTGGTTACAATTTCTTGGTGCGCTTCATTGATGATGGAAGTCATCCACTCTTCATGATTTTGTGTATTGGTCGGGGATCTTTAAGCAACAATTCATACATACTATTCTTTATTACCAGCAAAAAGTTCTCACTCTGCAATGATACTTGCCCCAAATACAAAAAAAAAAACCATGTAGATTACCCTAAATAACTGTTTCCTCTGGAACAGGTCTTTCCTTTATTCTTGTAAGTCTCATTCTTTATTATTTCATCTCTATCACAAGGACCTTAGTTATGTGGCCTCACAAACGAACGATAACTATGAAAGTATGAAATTCCAAATTAACCAACTAGCAAGTGCTGCATGTTTAACAAGTGGTTGGATTCCCTCACACTAGTCTTAAACACAGGCAGTTGTCATGCTCTCTTCATATTTGCACAAGTCTAACAGCCCCGCAAACCTGCAGTGTCATTCCCACCCGGAGCAGGGGTGCGTGGGGGAAGGGCAGCAGTGCTGCTGGGTGTCTGCGGGTCAGATCCGTCAGAGGGCGCCTGCGAGTCTGCGTGCGTGGGGTGGAGAGGCGGCTGTGTAACACCTAAGGTAAGAAAGTGAAATCATTTCAGTGTTTCCCCACCATAGATGAAAAATACAAATACTAAGAGGTTATAAGTATATTTGTTTACCAAACCGTGAAATGACTCAGTCTATTAAAATGTGTGTCTGCCTCTATTCAAATTTGCCTGGCAGGAAGGTGGCACCTGTGTTCTTCATTTTCGGATTCCCAGAGGCTCCCTCTGGGCCGTGAAGTCACAGATGACTTAGGTTTCCAGGCGGTTTTTTTTTAACCTCCAAGTCACTATGAGCTTTGTGAAGTCTCCTTCAACTTTACAAACTGAAAGTTGGGATATTTCTTTGTAGGCAGAATCAGTAAAGAATCCCTCAATATACAATACGCAAATCATAAAAAAAAGAAAAATGGACAAGACATGTAACAGACATCTAATATATACAGTGGCCAAAAAGTATATGCAAACATGCTCATCACTATGAAATTTTTTTTCAATGTACAAATGAAATACTTTAACTATCGTACTGTCAGAGTTTTAAAAGTTTAATATCTAGTACTAGAAAAGATGCGGGGAAAGAGCGGCACACAGACGTACACACATTCTCTCACAGAATCCCATGTCTAGAGTCTGGAGGGTGTATCACGGATAAAACAGTATCTTTAAGAATCAGAAATAGTATTTTCATTGTGTATGTGTGTAAATACTTTTATATATATAAATATAATACATAAATTTTAGTATATATAAGTCTAAGTATATACTTTGTATATACTATATTGATGTTTTGCAACATGCATAAAATATTTTCGTAAAAATAATATTACATAATTAAGTTTAATGATTTTTGAACAATTTTGAAAATGTTTGAAAATATTACAGTATTAGAAAAATGGATTAAGTATTTTTTCCCTACATATATTAGCAAGCCTGAAAATTTTATTGTATTCCACAATATAAATCAATTACAAACAAAAATTAAATAACACATACAGATTTTATCCCAGTAGATAACTGAAATATCACCTGATAGCAAGATTATTTTCTAGGGGGAAAAATGTGTTCTTTTATTTGAAAGTGTAAGAAACTTTCCAAGCTAATTTCACCATCAGTATTCTTGTGCCAGAGCAAGTTAGTATTTTAATATTATTCACCCTTATTCCCAATCTATTTCATTTTAAATATTTCTTCGTACATTTTATGTCATATGGAATTTTGTATGCGTGTATTTGTGTACAAGAAGTGAAATGTGGAACCTTGGAAATGGAAAGCTCTGTGTGACATTTACTCAGTAAAAAAGTTTAGCCTGAAATGTTCTACCTAGCCATCAACGTCCTCATCTTCACATTCCTCTTGTTAAAATTTTGGGCAATGAATTCAAATGCTTACAGTGTTTAGATAGGTCTTAGCCACTACTCTGCTAGTGTAGCGGGAAAAAATGGAGGAAAGATTGAATGTACAGTCCTGTAATCAACATAAGGAGGCATTTATCATTTATTTAATTGCTTATTAAAGCCAATAAACTTCATCAGTATGGTACTCAAAGCATTATAATGTACTCCTCCCTGAATTTTTGAGGTAGTGTTATACATGTTTTCCAAACTAAGATTAATGGTCCTGTTAAGCAAATAGCTTAGTCTCTAATCAGAGTATGTCTACAAACCTGTTTGCCTCAGAAAATGGCAATATAGCACATTATTTCAGAAAATGTATGAACAACCTTCATGAGGGTTGATTTATATACCAAATACACTGGCAGACCTAACAATAAATAGGGAACGAGCAAATCACAGACTTATTGGGATTCTGAAGAGCCTCAGTGGTCTTCCCTGGCAAAAATGCTTACCACATCACTCATATTTTGGTATGAACATGGCCACATTACCTTAAATTCCACCATTAGGATCCACAACCTTGATTAAATTTTTTAAATAATGCAGCAAAGCGGGATTATAATCCTCAGTGTAGTTTTTTAAAAAATAAATCCAAATAGCAAAGCGGGATTATAATCCTCAGTGTAGTTTTTTTAAAAAATAAATTGTATATCTCCAGTAATTTTCTGATATTGAGAATCTGGAGTTGAACAAAGAAAGATTCTGCTTTGAAATTACAGCCAGGGAGAATCCTCCTTCCCCACAACATTACTTGTGGGGGCTTCCCACCCCCATCCCTCTCCATCGTCTCCTTAACAGCGAGCATTCATTACTTTGGTCAGTCAATATTTCATGAACACCTAGATGTCCTACACTTAACACACCTGAATAAAATCACATACATAGAAATTGCACACATAATTTAAAGAAAAACTGTTTTGATAATTTTAGATTTCAAAAAGAATGACAAGTTCTCCTAAACTCATTTCAGTTAACATCTCTGTGCCAACCTGTCAAAGTAAGAGTATTAGAATTATCCAAAGGGCTCCGGGTTCTTTCAGTTGAAGTATTGTCTGGATTAAGAGGAGGTGTGGTCTCTGAGGAGTTATTTTCTCTTTCAGAGATGCTTGGGAGTGAGAATGCAGTGGTGCGGGCAGGTAAAGGGTCGCCTGGAGTCAGAGCACTGGGGTTTTCTGTTGAGTTCAGTCCTATTGTATTCATGGGAGGTGGAAGAAGAAAAACAAAATAAATACGTGAATCATATCCTGCAACATATACTCATCTGCATTTACTAACTCCCCAGTCCACTATGGCATGTATATAAATATACCGATATACATATATGTATATATACACGCACAACATAGACATGATATGTGTGTGCATATATATGTATGTGTACACAGAGTGTGTGTATATTAGTAAATACATATACATATATACACGCATATATGTAAATATAGATGCATACAGAGGTATAGATATGTAGACTTAGATATAAAACAAGCTACGGAACAGAGGCTAAAGATACAAATGGGGAAATGAAATTGAAAGCAACTATTCCCTGCCCTCTTCCCTCTAGATTGCTGGATTCCCAACTGTCCAAAGCAATTGGGTTCAGAAGGACTCCGGGAAACAAACTGAGGGTTGCGCAAAGGGAGGTGGTTGGGGGGATGGGGTAACTGGGTGATGGGCACTAAGGAGGGCACGTGATGTGATGAGCACTGGGTATTATATGCAACTAATGAATCATTGGACACTATATCAAAAACTAATGATGTACTATATGTTGGATAATTAAATTTAAATTAAAAAATAAAAGGATAGAGCACACACATAAAGAAAATTGATTAACAGAAATTGTAAAAAAAAAAAAAATGTAAAGGACTTACCAATGAGGAATAGAGAAAGATAAACTCCAAAAGAGATTATTAGGAGGACTAGTGTTCCAGGAGAAAAAAGATGAAAGATAAAATTCTAGGTGCAAAGTGATTATTTTTCCATAAATCAGAGTCAAACAAAGCAAAGATTGGGTAAAAGACAGGGAAACAAAAGTCTCAAACGGATGTACAAATGGCCCAAGTCTACAAAAATGTTTTCAACTTTTTGATAATATAAGAAATACAATTTGAGATGCTGAAATAACACTTTCCATAGTTCCAATTCACCTCAGAAGAAAAAACAATATGACAAGGCTGTGTTGAAATAGGTACAGGCACAGCTGATTTGAGTATTCAATTGGTAAAAGCTTCCTGCAGGGCACACTAGCACCATGTATTAAAGGCCTTTAAATGTTTGGTGTTCTCTTACTCAGCATGTGTATTTCTTTATTAAAGAATTGGCGGGGGGGGGGCGGGTAGGCAGTTGTGGAGAATACACC
This sequence comes from Eumetopias jubatus, assembly GCF_037043125.1. Taxonomy (NCBI): domain Eukaryota; kingdom Metazoa; phylum Chordata; class Mammalia; order Carnivora; family Otariidae; genus Eumetopias; species Eumetopias jubatus. The sequence goes on from NW_028274818.1 coordinate 31,316,205, forward strand.
AAAAATTGTTTAAAAAAAAATACATTGTGATTTCTGGATATGAGGTTATAGTGATATGGCTTTTTTTCTAAATCATCTATGTTTAGCATGTATTCACTTCTATGAATAGCCAAATTTGTGTTTTTCAATAATTAACAAAAAATTGAATTATATCACACAAGTATTTTAACCATTCAGTTCAACAAGAGTGGGTAAGAGAAAATGGCACGAATATGGGAAGAGGAAGAAGGGGAGAAACTGGAAAAGAGTAGAAGTGGTAAGAATTAAGAACCGAAATTAAAAGATTACTGAATAGGGAATTAAGAAAATAGAAGTAGAAAGGACACACAGAAGTCCTTACTTCATTCATTTAATGTCAAAGGCAAAGTGAAATCAGTGTTTACTAAATACAGATAAAAACCATCTAAACCCTATTGAACTTCCCCAAGGCCATGCACATAAAATAATGTGGAACTCTGCTGTGGTTCAGAAATCTAAAGTGATAGTACAGTTGTTACAGTCGTTGTTTTCCAAGGAAAATTTTCAAACTCTAGAATTTTATAACCTAATAACTCACAAATCAACGTATTTAGTAACAAACTTTCACCCATAATACAGGCCAACATATCTAGCTAAGTAATAGGCAAGTAGCTCCTTCCTGGCTTCAGTGTAAAATCATAAGTCTAACTCGATTTATTCTCTCACCTGCTCTTTGTTGAATAAAAGGAAGGGAGGGGGAAGAGGAAAAGACAGCTGGTGGAAAAAGAAGGAGAGGGAACAGGGAAGGGAGAGAGGGAGGAGTTAAAATTCGGTGCACTTTCATCATTACAGACTTGAGCAATTACTCGTTTGTTGTTTTTAGGTTCAACTGTCTTTGGTTTCGGCAGGATTCCAATGATCCGTTCTGCTTTGAAAGAAATGTGGCAACGTTTTCCCTTTATCACCCATTCCCTCTTTTCTTTTAGACTTGAATTTCAAAGAGACTAAAGGGAATATCATTCTAAATACCTTGCATAATAGTGCTATGCTTTGTTGAAGAGTAGCATTCATAAAGATTATATCTCCTTAAGCAAATTCACTCCAAGGTCTATACAAAAAAGGGTGTTCAGAAAACTACCTTCCTACCTAGAAGCCTTAATATTCTTGCACACGTCTTAAGCTCAAGGCACATTCCCTAATTCAGTGAATAAGAATTTAATTCAGGATTAGAAAACACACTCCAATGGCCAATTCTACATTGTCCTTCATCTTCACTTTGGAGATGCTACTGGTTTCCATTGATCATCTTCTTGTTGGCAATATTTGCAAGAGGACATTTGCATTTGCATTTGGGGTCACTATTTTGACTTACCTGATGTCATCATTTGGAGGCTTGTTATAACAGTCAGTGCAGAGACAGTGGAAACTCTCACGATAAAATGATGAGTCATCTACCATTTTAAACATTCACTCCCCATTCTACCCCATTCCCACTCCCCTCCTGCAACAATAACCAGTTTATATGATTGAAATGAACTTAATCATTTGTAAAAGGTGGAAATGCTAACATGCATGAGAGTAGCTGGCATAAACCAATCACATCTACTATACATTAATGACTTTCATGTATCTATAAAAATTCTCTGCCATACTAGACAATGATAAAATCCTAATACTGCATCTTTTAAAAAATAAGAGAGTATACTTCTTATGCAGATACAGGAAATTTTGTTAGTTTCCACTTAGTTCTTTGTTTCCAGAGTTTGAAATGAATTTTCACTTAATTAAAAAAAATAATTCCTTTAATTACCGAATTCTCAGAATATTTTGAATGAACTTAACTAGAACTGTGCATTACAGTTATTAAATCATAATTATCTTAGTGGCTTTACTTACTCTTTTAATGCATACTATCAACCATATGATGAATCAAGAAATCAGTAATATATTTTAAATAGCAGTAACATGTAAGTGATATAACTTATTTTCTCTCTTATTTTGCATGTAGTATGTATTAATTTATTTTTAACATTTTCATTGTTTAACTTTAATTTATCTCAGGATTAGAATACTCATTAAGACTATTAATTTAATTGTAACAATAGAATTTGGAAATGATTATTATAAAATATCTTACTAATCTCAAAGTTTTTCTTTTTTATATATATCCATATATGTATAACATATATATAATATGTTTAGAATTCTAATTTCTCAGATAATTCCTTAACCAATTTTTGAACCATAAAATTTTGTGATCTAACCTGAATTGTTTGTAATGTTAAAATTTAAAAAGAGATTGGAGTCCTGCCATGCAACTTATTGTCAAGTTTAAGAAAAGCTGTAATTTATACACAATAATACATATACAATTACATTCAAGTAGTTATCAAACTTTATATCTTATAAGCAGGAATATTAAGAACAAGAAAACATCAAGAACCATTCATAATTATAACATTTGTCATTATAAAATGATTTTACTAGATAATAATAGAAAATTCTCTCAACATTAAATATATAAACTTTGCAACAACAACAAAAAATAAGTAAAATGCAAATATTAATTCTTACCAAGAGTGGAAGAAGAGGATTCTCCTGAAAAAAGGAAAAAAAAATCTCTTAGAAAATTTCAAATTTCATACATACTTATGTAAATATAAGTTATATATAAAATCATCTCTATATTAGTTAACATTCACAAGGTGGCAATTTTCAGTACCTTTTTCCCCACTGAAACTGCATTCCTTCTCTTAATGTCATGTTTACAAAGCCCAAGTGTGTCAAAATTATGTTATTAGTTTTTGAAATCTCAGGTAAAATAAGAAAAATAATGCAATAAAGGAAAGCTATTAGAATTAATTTTAGGCTTGCAAAAGACCTTGGAAATTTTCCCCCAAATGCATTCATTTATTTAGATAATGATTATTTATTGAATGCCTATTATGTGCTAGACATCATGCCACATTCTAGGGATATAATATAACCAAGATATAGAAATTTCCTGCCCCCAATAAGCTGGGTTCAGTGTGAGATACAGAAAAAAAAAAAGAAAAAAGTCATATGGTGTGATGACAAATGAGACAGAATGTGCTGTAGAATCACATAGGGAGATCACCTAATTTAGCTTTCTGGGGTTGGTGGCCAGCTGGGGGAGGATGCGATAGAGAGGGTTTCTTGGATACATTTAAACTGTGACCTAAAGGATTATGGACAGTTAGCTTAGTGCTAGAGGAATAAGCTGGGATTTGTCTTACAGGTTTTAAATAGTTATAGAAATGGAGAAGCATTTCAATTTTGTATTGACCTTGTTGTAAATGGAAAATAGATTATCAGAAGGCAAAACTGGGGACAAAACATCAGGAGATTAAAAGAAAAGTATATGAGAAAGATGATGTTCTACATGAGGAAAATGGTACCAAAAAAAAAAAAAAGACATGAAAAAATTCTGTGAAACACTTTGAAAGTAGTCATCAAGACTTTGTAAATCTTTGCAAGTAAAGAAAGGCAGAGAATGAGTAAAAAGGAAAACATTCAGGTTGAGAGTTTAACATACTAGGCAATTGCAGTTAGGTAGATTGTGGAAGCTTCCACCAAGCTAAAGAAAGAAAAGCCAAAGAGACGGGAAAATTTGATATGCTTGAGACTTCTATGTAAAAATACTTGGTAATATTTGGAGGTAGAGGTTGGTAGCTCAAGATATACATCTGGGCTAAGGCTATGGATCAGCATATAGATGAATATTGTAACTACGAAGGTGAAGGAGATTTCCCAGGTATAAAAAAAGAGGAGCATCCAGGATAGAATTCTGAAGTTGAATAAATATTAAAGGACAGGGCCAGCAAAGGTGATCTAATTTTCTATGTAGAAGGGCAATTGAAGTCAACAAGAGTCACCAGTAGAGGGTGTTTCAAGAAGGAAATTAATGAGGGGCACCTGGGTGGCTCAGTCGGTTAAGCCTCTGCCTTCAGCTCAGGTCATGATCCCAGAGTTCTGGGATCAAGTCCTGCGTCGGGCCTCTGCTCAACAGGGAGTCTGCTTCTCACTCTGCCTCCACCCTTCCCCCCTGCTCATGCTCTCTCTCTCTCTCTCTCTCGCAAATAAATAAATAAAATCTTAAAAATAAAAGAAGGAAATTAATGAAATCAAATAAAATGACAACTAACATGGATCGACTAGATTTATCAACGAGGGCTCTTGGGAATGTTGGAAAGGTTGGTTTTATTGCCGTGATGGGAACTGGATTCAGTCTGCAGTGAAGTGAGACATGTTTTCATTCCCCCTCTTTGTAAATGACTATTAAAAAGATCATAAAGTTCTTTCCCAAATGATAGCTGATGTGAAAAGGAATCAAGCATCAGATAAAAGAACAGATTGGCTAGTATTTAAGGCACTTTCCTGCCTGGAGATATTATTTTCCAATCTGAAAAAATTTCCTTCCCTCAGAAGCGCCATCAGATGGGTATGACCCAATATTCTTCAATGACATTCCCCGGCTTATTCCTTGATAAAAAAGTATTTGTGTATTAATATATTTTATATATATATAGATCCTATATATATGTTACGTATTATGTATATCATATGTAAATGTGTAATTATTAAAATATATATTATTAAAATGTATATTGTAGCAAATATTTTCTTACTTTCTCATTATAGTTCTCTACTTTTTCTTCATCATTCAAACTTAAGTATTGTTTCTAATTTACATGATTTGGATTTTTGTTCCTCCTCTTTTTAGTCAGCTTTTATTTTTCTAGCTCATATAAAATAATATTTTTATTATTTATTTTATTTTTATTTTCCTGTTGGTAGTCTTCCCTCTTCTCATTTATTTTTATTTCCTTCTAAATTAAGTTCTTAGAATTATGTTGATTTGCAAAAGAAGTAATAAGAAAAATAAAGAAGTATTACTGTAGGAGTGACTAATAGCTCTTGTGTTTTACGAGAAAGAAAAAATACTCCTCATGGTAAATGTGGCTCATTTAGCATATTGCCAGATTCAAAACATTTGAGTTAGTTTGAGTGTATAAACATGTTTCATATGATACATCTCTTCTCTTTAAGAAGTACGTAAGTTTTTAAATATCTAAAACTATTTTGATATGCCCCTTCTCAATATAAACACCTAATTCCTTGGAACTTCGAACAAGTTAATTTGATTCATTTAAATCAAAAAAGTATTTGTTGTTTTGCTGGCATGATATTAGGTGTTAGGTTTGAACATATAAAAGGCATGGTCCTTTGCTCTGGGAAAAAATTACCATCTGTGAGATATCTATATCCATATCGATAGAAATCTCCAAGAGTCTGCAAAGATATTTAGGTCATAGGTGAACCTGATTATGACTAATAATTAAAATTCCTTCCACTGGAGATCAGCAAGAATCACATAACAAGACGAGGGGGAAGAAAAGCAGCCGTAGATATGTAGCTAAGAGCCTTGCATATCATAAGTGGTCGATAAGTAATTGTTGAATGGTTTTGAGCACGAGTAAATGCAAGGGAGAAATCAAAGAGATCTGATGACAACACCTTTGGAGAAGAGCCAGGAACAAGCCTTCTAGGCTATGATAAAGAGATTGAATTTTTTCCTGAGAGTGATGGAAGCCATTGGATCAATACATGTAGAAGAAAAATCAAATAGTAGATTTGATGACAGAGAAAAGAGGAATCTTAATGTTGTCTGTACTGGATCCATCACTAAATCCACGGACCACTATGCTAGATTGTTGTAGTTTATTGGTTTGTTGCCACCAAAACATGCAGCACAAATGATAGAGAACATGTTATAAGAAGGATTTACAATTTGTCACATATTTATTATGGAAATGAAAAAAGGAATGTTGGGTTAATAAGGAAGCTTTTGCTTTAACATAAGAACTATGAATACTAGAGTAAATATGCTAGAAATATTTCTAAACAGTAGACTATTCATCAGGCCACATACATGTTAAATGCCCGAGGGATATTAATTTAATTCTAACTGCTTCAAATGCAAGGAATTTGTTTTTAGAGGCACCTGGGTGGCTCTGTCGGGTAAGTGTCTTACTTTTGATTTCAGCTCAGTTCATGATCTCAGGGCCCTGGGTCGGGCTCCACACTCAGTGTGGAGTCTGTTTGGGATTCTCTCTCTCCCTCTCTCTCTGCCCCTCCTCCCACTCATGCTCTAAATAAATAAATAAATAAATAAAATCTTTAAAAAATAAAAAAGCAGTGAATCTTCTTAAAGGAAATATGTAATGTATAGTGTTTTAATCCAAGTTTTGAAAAGGAGAGCAGGAAAATTACCAAAACGGAGAAGACAGTTTCTACAGGTGTATCTTTTTAAAAGAATAATTCAGAAGTGATATTTTATTATTATTAATTGCTAATATGTATTGAGTGTTCAGGGTATGCTAGGTACTATAGTAAGCATGTTGCTTGTATTTTTTCCCTTAAGGATCACAACACCCTAAGAAGCTTAGAGAAGTCAAGTGTCTTGGCTAAGTTCACAAGGCCAGTATATGCCAGCCCAGGCTTGAACCTGAGCCTGTCTGACTCTGCAGACCATGCTGTCAACCCCCAGGTCTCCTGCTTTCCTCATTAATCTGTCCTTACCACCTTTCCTCTCCACCTGACCTCTCAGCATGGAAATTCTTTTAGCCAGTGTTTTAAGTTATATAGAGATGGGTATTTATTAAAAGCTCATAAGCTAAATAAAAACGCATCTTAATCAGGCTTGGACTACAAAATAAATGACTAATAGTGCTACACATGCTAAAACAAACTTGACCTTAAATATAGACATTTAGGTTAAATTATAGTTTGCTGGATAAATGCTCCATGTATGGTATAGGTAAATGCTAGAGAAAAATCAGAGGTGTGTCAATTTAATTTACTACAGAATATTATTTTGACAGGAAAGTCAACCAAACTACAGTGACATCAAACAAAAGTATTGTTCACTCACAGACCTTGTGTTTATCTGTGAATAGGCTTCCGTAGCTTGGAAACAGAAAAATAGCTTCTCTCCAAATGTATATCTTCATCTATGTATTTCTGGTCTAATCATGGGTCCATTCAACATTTCCCCAAATCCTTTAATCTTCAATGCAACAACATTTAGCATCCATGGCAAACAGCATAATATCTAAAGATGGATCACATTTTCCTTTCCTCTGTGTTCATACTTACTTCCCATAAAGGCTTCTCAAATTGAATATGCGTTTTCCTTTATACCCTTTTATCTCAGAATCTGATTCTAAATTCCTCTGTTGAGTGATTTTTAGGCTATTTTGAAACACCATAGCTTATTTTATATTTTATTTCACTTTCTTTATAGAGTATTACACACACACACACACACACACACACACACACACACACACACACAGTGTTTTATCTTTGAAAGAAAATTCCAAGTCTTCAGCATCAGTTTAGACTCAATATAAGACTAAACTTACTCATTCTTATAGTCACAAAATCCCTATAAACAGATTTTCAGTCTCTGTAACACTTTCAGTCAACATGATAAATCACATGAAAATTACTTAGGCACTCAATAAATCCTACAGAAACACACTAAAATAAAATTCCATAAATAGAAACCACTTCCAAACTTAAGTTAATGTCCTTAAGAAAATATTCAGGAACTATAGCAATGAAACTTGAAATGACATTAATTTCAATAAACCATATCTACTAGATTACATAAATTAAAAAGTTTTTCAATTATTTTAAAAATATCAAAAAACTTAACTACAAATCTCAAAGGAGGAACACATATAAAGACAACCTACATGAAATAGCCTAGTTAAAAATCTAATATCTAAAGAACATATCCCCTCAAAAACCACTCTAATGACTTACATAAATATAAGCAGTCCAGGAAAAAATACTTCCCTGGAGACTGTTTCTACATATCATATAAGGTAGATAGATGAAGTTACTTAAATATTTAGAGAAGACAGTACTACCAAATGTCTGCAGTACTTTGTCAATATCTGCCATCACATTTTGCAATTCTTCCTAAATTATATGAGCAATGACTTCAATAGTCAATTATATTTTATATATGCAGACAGTATTCAGAATGTTACTGAAATCATCCGAAGAAGCAACTGTGCTGAAGCCTCATAGTTAAGCAAGAAGACCTGATCAGACTGGTCACATGAAATATTTAATTGTTTCATGACCTACTCACTCTGCTTCAGTATATGGTGACAGAATGATCTGCTTGGCCAGTGCAAAGCAAGAGAACTGGTATAGTTGCCTCAGTTGTTTGGCATAGGTAGACAGCACTGTACTCCTTATGCCCTAGTTCATGTATGACTTAAAAGCAATCATATACTGTTGGTGGAGTCAAATAGACTTGGAAAAAACAAATAAACATCTGCAGAAAGTACTTAATGACTAGTGCATAATAAATATCTATTTAATATTAGGAGATTATATTAATATAAATAACATTACCATACGTGTAAACATTCTATATGAACAGCACTGGGAGGGTGTGGAAAAAACAGGTAAAGAAAAATATGTGAAATAGTAGTGGGGATTAAGAGGGGGCATGTATATATGTGTGACTATAAAAAGAAGGCATCATGGGCGCCTGGGTGGCTCAGTCGGTTAAGCGGCTGCCTTGGCTCACGTCATGATTCTGGAGTCCCGGGGTCGAGTCCCGCATCGGGCTCCCTGCTTGGCGGGGAGTCTGCTTCGCCCTCTGACCCTCCCCCCTCTCATGTGCGCGCGCGCGCTCTCTCTCTCTCTCATTCTCAGTCTCTCAAAATAAATAAGTAAATCTTTAAAAAAAATAAATAAAATAAAAAGGCATCAGTACTTCTAAAAGTAAGAACTGCGTTGAGAGCTCTTAAATTCTGTAAGTGCAGGAAACAAATGTAATAAAATAGAACATAGTAAGATACTTAGTATTTCTATATATTATCTTTTGACTTCATTCTTTGGGGGACAACATTTTCTACATTTTTTTTAAAAGGTAAAGGTCTATTTTCATTATTTAGACAAGGGAATATTTAGAAATATTCCAGTAGGTGGCACCATAGCTCCAAAAATCTGTAAATCATAGAGCAAGTGCTATTTTCCATTATAATCCTTTTGTGAATCACCAGGAGAATTGACTAAGTACATTAAACAGATGAAAATGTAGATAACAGAGCACTTGATCTTCAAAGCTATGTTATTCTAACAGATGCATTGTTACTGAATTTACCTTTCCCAATATGTTTCCTTTAGGACTCAAAATGTTTAAGTGATCACAAATCAAAGTTACCTTGAAGTCACACCCCCAAGAAATTTCAGTAAAAACTGGGAATCAGTTGAGTGAAAATGACATTTCAAAGGACGTACTTGGGCTTTAAATACCACCCGTTCTCACCATCACCGTTACCCCCACCCCCAACCCCCAAAAAGAAATGGAATGTCATTTCCAAAGGGATTTAAACATGTCTAGTTTGGCAAATCTAAGAAAAGTACAAGGACAGAAGGGTGAAACAGAATAGATGAAATACATACTTATTCTCAGCATCTGCCCTAAAATGAACGGTGGCATGTTTTGAAGGCTGAGAATGCATATCTGACCTCTATAAATATAAAGGTCCTACAAAAGTGAAATAAGCACATCAAGACAAAAAAAAAATAAGGGTCCACTGGTTTTCCTTGTTTAGTAAGGCATGATAATAATAAAGCACATAAATAAAAATAAAAGGATTCTACTTTTACTTACTCTGTAAACCTGGTATGTGGTCCACAGACAGCAAATCCCACAAATCCCACCAAATTATTAAGTATCTATGGAGTAAGCGCTCTGTGCACAGGACAAACCAGGTTTTATCTGGATTTCAGGGAAACATAGGAAATAGTCTTTCCTTCATTAACTTATCAGTAAATACAATAATGACAGCAGCAGTTTATTGAAACGTTATTATGTATCAGCCATTATGCTAACAGCTTTGCATGTTTTTGTATTTAGTCATTCAAGCAAGCCAAGTATTTTTCCTATTTTATAGGGAATGAAACTGAGACTCGGAGTTTAGTAAACTGCTCACAGCCACATACCTGGGAAGTGTTAGATTTGAAGGAGTGTCTGTCTCATCATAATTTTCCCCTTCTTTACTCAGACTTTATGTTAAAACATTGGTTGTGTTGTTATTATGCCTGGAATCTCATGAATAAAACAGCTACTGATTACCACCAGAAAATAATTTCAGAGATTTCTAGTCGTATGGAAACATAGGATGTTAATGTCTATTGACATAGTTCATTTGATAGATAAGGAAACTAAAACTGGGTGAGCTTCAATGCCTTTCTGATTTCATGCAATTTAGTAAGACCCACGATTTCCAAGCTCCACAAATTACCACAGAACTTCAACATACTTTAAGTACAAATGGACATTCAAGAAACACTAGATCAAAGCCTCTAAAAAGAAAGACATAGACCAAGATAAACAGAAGAGAGACTTGGGAGAAATAGAGACAATGCAAGGAGCGGACGAAACGCTGAAACCAACTGTAATTCATATTCTCAGAAACGAGACAACATGGCGTCCATGAACAAAGAGCAAAAAAGCAACATTTCAATATTAAGAAAGGAAGCCAATAGATACTTGATAAAATATTTGAAAAAGAAAAAAAGAAACAGCAGTTCAATAGAAAGCACCATTTAAAATGCCAAAATATCTCAAAGTGTTTATGTTTGCTTCTCTAAAGCAGGAATTGAAGATGGGAAGCAGGAGGGGACAAAGGACCGATCTTATTTACTATAAACCTAATAGTACTATTCAAACTTTCAAACTACACACATACACACACACACACTTGAATAAAAATACAAATAAAGTTATCAGTATGTAAAATTGAGTTGAGGGTAAAGAGGGCAAAAGCATAAGGCCTGGGGTAGAATAAAATCAAGGAATTCATTATTGTTAAATATAGCAATCATATCTAGCTGTCTCCTAAAGAATTTTTATGTGAAAGATCACAGCTATTCTTGTTCGATTGTGAGTACGTATGAGTATGCAAACACACTCATCTCTAAAACCAGAGATGCATTTATATGTCTTTCATATTTGGCTTAAAACATCATATTATCAATTTCAGCCATGTTGATGAAACAAATCATAACAAAAAATTAATAAATGCAAGATGACCATCTATAAAAGATTGGTTACCTTTCCTGAATTTTTATCTTAAAATATTTATCTCTAAGTCATGGGGAAAGAAAAAAAAAAAAACTAGATGCTCCCTTCCTGTGTAATGATGGTCAGCCTGAGGTCTTTGATTTAGATTCACAAGTCTTAAAAAGTCCTGCAGTCAAGTTTTTTCAGAAGTATTTCATGCTACATGTCCCTCAAAGACATTTATAACATGTTAATGTATCAAAGTCAAAGAGAAATTTATGTAGCTTTGTTTGACCCAGAAGTATTTGCAACCAACCCATTTTTTCCCATGGACATAGTATAGACACTGTCATGAAATAAGAGCACTGTGGACCCTCAGTGGAACACAGTTTATGATTCTGGTTTGTATTAGTTACATATAACTTTACATATATATAAAGAGAAAGAGAATGAATAAACAATATTATAATCCCGATAAATACAAAATTAGGATTTGTATTTGCACCAGATTAAAATTTTAGATTAAATCAGATTCAAAATTCAGGGCTCCACCTCTCTAGATTCTGATTCAGTAGATTTGAGGTATGATTTGTGCACTAGTAATTTCTTAAAGCTCTAATGGTGGTTATGGGGGAGGAACAAGGATTAAGAATGATTGGTAAAGATACTTCTCTTATGCATGTACAGTTAACCCTTGAACAACACAGGTTTGAACTGCCCGGGTCACTTACAGGCAGATTTTTTATAGTACAGTACTGTGAATGTATTTTCTTAACAGCATTTTCTTTTCTCTAGCTGACTTTATTGTAATAATACACTATGTAATACATATAAAGATATAAAGTATGTGCTAATAGACTGTTTTTGTTACCAGTAAGTCTTCCAATCAACAGTAGGCCAAAAGTTTTGGGAGAGCCAAAAGTTATACTTGGATTTTCAACTGTGCAGGGCAGTTGGCACCCTTCGTCCCCCTGTCATTCAAGGGTCAACTGTACTCTAAAAACATTTCCCATAATAGATTTATAGAGCATACCTCAGAGATATTGCAGGTTCAGCTCCGGACCACCACAATAAAGCAAATAGCACAATAAGAGAGTCAAATGAATTTTTTGGTTTCCCAGTGCTTATGTTATGTTTACACTATGCTGTAGTTTATTAAGTGTACAATACCGTATGGCTAAAAAAAGTACATACTTTAATTTAAAAATACTTTTATTCCTAAAAAATTCTAATCGCTATCGGGCTTTCAGCAAATCATAGGCACTGATCACAGATCACCATAACAAATATAATAATAATGAAAAAGTTTGAAATGTTGCAAAAATTACCAAAGTGTGACACAGAGACACAAATTGAGCAAATGCTATTAGAAAAACGATGCTGATAGACTTGCTGGAAGCAAGATTGTCACAAATCTCTCATTTGTAAAAAAAAAAACCTGGTGTCTGAGAAGCACAGTGAGCCAAAGTGCAATAAAATGAAGGATGCCTGTATTCTCACATTAAATGTCTTTGTTTCTTAGGAAAACATCTGTTTTTATTTATCTAAATCCAGGGATAAGTACTTAATTTATAAAATATGTCTCAGATAGCAAAAACTTTCTAATTATATTAATCCCTTAGTAAGTGTATGTTTTTGTAGTGGTTGGCTTTTCTTAGGATAGAATAAAATTATAGTCAAAGAAATACAAAGAATCACGAAAGGGTGTTTGTACAAGTGGTGAAATTGTTTTGTTAGTGTCCTTAGTAGCATTCATAATAGTTACTGTTTAATAATCAGCTACTATGTAGATGGCACTACGCTAAATAATTTTATATATTATTTCATGTAATCTTTACAGAAACCTTACAATGTAGACAGCATTATCTTCTTTTTCAGATGAAGCCTCAAAAAATAAATTTGTGCAAGGCTAAAGAGTTTGATTTTAAATGCACATCTGCTTGACACTAAAAGCTTTGTGCTTATTCAACTATACTCTGCTCTAAGGGAAAACTATGTATGCTAAATCCAGTAGTTGTGTGAAAGCCCTAGCAGAGACCCAAACATGAGTAAAACATCGTGGATGAACCATTAAAATGGGATTCAGTGTTAAGTCACACATTAAAATGTATTTTTAAGAAGTGCAAATTGTTGAATTATGACTAAAAAAGAGTAAGAAAAAACATTTCTTCAGGAAAAAAAAGTGGGGGGAGGGTGTGAACAGGCTGTGACAAAGTGAAACCAAGGTAAGGACTTATCCTTCAGTATTTTTACCCAAATCCTCAAGGAAGGAAAAATAAAACATGCTTGAAATGGTTTACTCTTACCATGTCTGTGCTTTAAAACAAAACAAAATAACACAAAAAGCTTGTGCTGATGAAATCTATACCTTGTAGGGGCGCCTGGGTGGCATAGTTGGTTAAGCCTCCGACTCTTGGTTTTGGCTCAGGTCATGATCTCAGGGTGGTGGGATCCAGCCTGCCTGCCTGGAGTCTGCTTGGGAGTCTCTCTCGTTGTCTCCCTCTGCCCCTCCCCCTGCACTCTCTCTCTCTCAAATAAATAAATAAATTTTTAAAAAATGCTCTTTAAAAAAAGAAAGGACCTATCTCTTGTAGAAGAAGTGCAGGAGTGAATGGGTAGGTGAGGCACCGTGTGGGGCAGGAAGCCAGCGAGGAGTGGGGAGCGCAGTGCATTTACTCTAGTTCTGGAGTCAGTGACTTATAGCATCACCCAGAAACTTTTTAAATGAACAAGGACTGAACTTTAAAGGAGAATCAATTTTTTTTTTTTTTGGTGAACTAAATACAAGATAATAAATAAATAGAAAATAAATGCTAGGTTTGAGGGAGTCTGCCTACCAAACTCGCTCTTATCTCACAAACAGAATCACACATCTGCGGAAGCGGCACAAAAGCCTTCTCTCCTGAAGGGAAGGGTAATAAAAGCAAAGGGTGATAAATGCACCACTAACTTCTCATTTCCCCTTAATGAAAACTCTGAACAGAAACCTTTGATTTACTTTCAGAATCATTAAAGGAATCCCAGGCTTAACGGGAAAAGCTACACTTTCAAATAGCAAAGGTTTTCAGTATATTGTTCTCACAAGTGTGCTGTTTGCACAGCTAAAAGCTAACAACAGTGTCTTTACTGCTCTTGTGGTTTCTTCTCTTCGGTGTACTTCTGTTTTTCTGATTCTAAGTCTTTATAGGAAAGGAAGAGGTGCAGCTCCTGCGGTTAAGCACACAAGCAGTCCAAATGGTGAAACGGGTTGCCATGGCACCGGCATAATCAGCTCTATCTCAGGGTTAAACCACAACTTCTGCAGTATGTTGAAACTGTCTGATATACATTTAACTGCTACAAAAAAAAAAAAAGGAAAAGACAGAAAGACAATAAGAAGGAAAGAAGAAAGAAATGCAAGAAAGAAAGAAAAAGAAAGAAAGAAAGAAAGAAAAAGAAAGAAAGAAAGAAAGAAAGAAAGAAAGAAAGAAAGAAAGAAAGAAAGAAAGAAAGAAAGAAAGATGGAAGGAAGGAAGGAAGGAAGGAAGGAAGGAAGGAAGAAAGAAAGAAAGAAAGAAAGAAAGAAAGAAAGAAAGAAAGAAAGAAAGAAAGAAAGAAAGAAAAAGAAAGAAAGAAAGGGAAAGAAAGAAAGAAAAGAAGGAAGGAAGGAAGGAAGAAAGGAAGGAAGAAAGAAAGAAAAAGAAAGAAAACTGAATTTCAGGTTGATTTGTTTTTGTTTCACTGAAAAGGTATTTCAAAGATAAGTTTGATTATTATGGTGGTGATTTGTTTCACTGAGAAAGCACTTAATTTCAAAAACATTTGGCAAATGATATTTTAATGAGAAAAAAAGTTAGATCCAATCTTATCTTTCATAACATAAGAAGTCACCATCTCTTTGGCACCAATTAAATTTGATTAATTAGTCACCTAATGAAACTTGAAGAAAATAGATAACAAAAAACACAAACATGCTTATTTGTAAATAAATTTCATGTTCCTTTTACTTCAAGATGATGAAATGACCAAACAGAGACAAGGCAAGGATATTTCCTATGCGTGCAGAATCCTTCATCATCACATACAAGCATTGCTCTACCACTAGGACATTCTGTGTCACACTCTTTGCAGGCAAATGTAAATGAGTTGAGTGACTTCCTTGATATCACACTTGAAGTCTCATGAAAGGTAATGCCAGAAAACACAGAAATGTATAGGAGCATTTTGCTGCCTTGCCACAGTACCTGGCATGTTTCAGCCCTGGCTGGTAACAATTTTCCAAGCTGAGTACTTCTACCAATCTACCAATCATATTTTGACTAAAAACAATTGTTTCATGATAGAGAAAATATTTAAATAATGTATTAACATCCATTAATCATATATCCTGGAAAAGGTCATGAGACAATTTTTTATTTAGCTTCTTTGGAAAAATTTATATTGGATCAGTTTTTCATGCCCTTTTGATGTCGGATAATTTGTCCTCTATCCTGAGTAAAAAAGAAACAATTTTTGAATACTTCCTATTCTTATAATATCTTTACAAGCTAAGTATTATTACTCTTGTTTTACAAATGAGGAAATGAAGACATTGACAGTTTAAATAAATTGTTCCAAAAGAGAGCAAGTAACAATGGAAAAGCTCAATCCCAGGTCCACAAGATGCCAAAGCTCCTGCATTTTCTACTAACCACATAGTGCCACATGTGGAAGGACAGGATCCAGAGCATTCATTTCATATCATTCTTTTGAACTTCAGTACCTAATCATTGAATATCTAACACCCAGGGTCTGTGCTTCCTTTCTCTTTCCACTGCTTTTACCCTAGCCAAGTACTGGTCATGTTCTATTTCACTGACTTTTTTTTTTTTTTTTTAGTGAACTCTATGTCCAATGTGGGGCTCGAACTCACCACCAGAGATCAAAAGTTGCATGCTTCACTGACTGAGCCAGCCAGGTGCCCCTATTTCACTGACTTTTAGACTGTTTCTAAACTGCGACTTCCTCCCTCCCTTCCCCATGCATGCTAGAGATTGCCACATCAGGCTGCTTTTTTAATGTACTGATATGTTTCCTGTTAAAATATTTTAGGAGGAAATTCCAAAATCTTTACTATTATCATGGAGTTACTATCACTCCATCTCCAATCTGCCTTTCCAATGGCGTTATCAATATGCTTAAATAAAATCACTTTTTTCATTCCCAATTCAGTTCAAAGGCAATTTCTTATAACCCAGCAAGGTTTCAGCACATGTCTTCTCTCTCCCTTTCAGTTTAACATGATCCTAACCCGGAATATCTTGCCTTCTTTTAATGACCTTTAATCATAGCCATTTTCAGGATGTGGTTCAAATCCCAACTTCATGACCATTTTCCTGGTCTCTTCAGGCCACCGACTTCTCCTAATGTTTAGAGCAATAATCACGTGTACTAATCATAGGAATGCATATCAGACATTGACTTAGGTGATTAGCTATCTTTTTACATGAAGTGTTCCAGTTAAGATCATAGACTTTGGAAACAGCACACAAGAGTTTGGATCTCTCTGTTGCAACTCTCTAGTTACGTGGCCTTGGGAAAAATGACTTACTGTCTTTGAACATCTGTTCCTCATCAGTTAATCTATAATATCTACTCATAAGGTTGTTATGACTATTAAATAAGACAGAACAATATGAAGTATCTAGTAAGTAAGTAAGCACTGAGCACCTCCTCACTTGGAACTCAATAACTTGTACTAATCATTGTTATTCATCATCATGATTACCACCTTTAGGCATTTGACTTATTAACTCTATTTGTGTTTCTTAAGGGCACTGGTGAAATCGGCATCCCTTATATCCTAATAAATATTCTTGGTTTTAATCTTAATATTGTTTGGGCCTATGGTCCCATGTTAACAAAACTTTGAGCAATATAATTTTGAAACTCATTGTAAGATGTGTAATTTCTCCTTTCATAAGATGGTATTGCATTTCCTCTTGACATTTTCATATGTTCTCAAATTTTCATATATATCTATATTTATGTCATGCAAGGAAGAACAAAATGCTAAACTGTACCCAGAAAGGGCCTGGCTTTGCATTGTACTCAAACTGACTTGGGTTTGAAACCTAGCCCAGCCAATTAGGGCCTTGCGTGGGTTAAACAATGCTTGTGAGCTTCATTCTCCTTGTATGTAGAGATAGGCTCATCATACCTAGTGGATATATAGGTTGATATGAGGATTAGATGGAGTAATATTTGCAGAGGGCTTTACAAAATGGATAGCAGGCATACAGGTGGTGTTAAACAAATGTTCATTGCAGTTAGTACCTGTCCATCTCTCTGCCCTTTTCACTTGTTGTCCATCAGTGGATAATTTTCAAATAAGATTCAGCAATCCAGTAATAGTTAAAGCTATTTTAAGAACCTATCAGGGCTGAGCCATCTATTTGTATAACTGGCACACAAAATCTCATTTTCTTTTTAATATGAGTTGGGCAAGAATCTCTATGTGGCTATTGTCTCGAATTCTAGATTTGGCATAATTTTTCTATGATTTTGCAGTTTTTGCTCAGCGAGGAATAAAAGAGAGTTACATTATCAGATTATAGTATTTAGTATGTCCCTTAGCTTGAATGTGATTATCACATCCGATGCTGTATTTTATATTTCTTTTGCACTCTCCCTCATCCTTTGGAGGGCTTCGAAGAAATTTTATCAAATTCAAGTCTTATGAGTCACAGTAAAGATCCCAACCCTCAAAAACACGTGATTTTCCAATGACCTATCATCTCTGATTCTATCTTCATGCAAGTAATGGAAATGGCTGCATCGCACAGGTTCTGAATCCAGGGTTCCCCTCACAAAGGTGCTCAGACAATGCTTGTGCCTCGCTGTCTCGAGGGCCAGCTTTCTGGCAACCATCCCCAAAACTACCTCAGAACCCTTTCACTGACTGATAGAGATCTACCATCTGTTTCTTAAGTTTGACATCTCTACACAAAAAGTTTTTCACAGCTGTGTGGAAATGGATGTGGCCCGCTTTCAGCTTTGTATTTAGTTTACTTTTCCTCCTTCTTGATTGGCTGAAGCACTCCCAAAAGTCAAAAGAACACCTTAGGCTTATGTTATGCCTATGCTAAAATAGTCGCCATTTTAAAACCTCAAGACATGCCTCCTGTAGGCTTGGGTCCTCACAGTGTCCAGTGTTAACCTGGGCTTCATACAGCACATCAGTACCCTGTCTGGTTTGACTGAATTAAGTTATTTAAAAGCAGCCACAACAATTACAAGTCCTTCAGCCACATTTGGAGATCTCTGTGGACATGCAATGGCCTGAATAAAATGACCTATGACTGGTCTATTTCTCATTTCAACCATTTATTTTACTTATTTTTATCCTTCAGGTGAAATTTTAAATCTTATATAGCACCCGCAGCCTCAATTTGAAGAATAGTCTTTGATTTTGAGGCAGGAATAGTATGCTGGTCATTGGCACAATTCTAGAATAATGCTTCTAATATTCTCTAGTTATCGTTTTAAATGAAATCAACAGTTAAAATAAAAATTACCCCACTCATTTCAGTTCCAGGAATGTAGCCCCTGGTCAGGTGAAGCTAAACATGAAGGAAAGAGATGCCTGCCTCCCTTTCATAGTAATAAATCCTCCCAAGAGAAAAGGTCCCCAAATTTTGAATTTTCAATTCATTAGCATATTTTCATAACTTATACCTAATTTACAGAGATGGAAAAAATTTTTTAAAGAGTTTATTTATTTTATTTGATGGAGAGAGAGAGACAGCAAGAGAGGGAACACAAGCAGGGGCAATGGGAGAGGGAGAAGCAGGCTTCCTGGGGAATAGGGAGCCCAATTCAGGGCTTGATCCCAGGACCCTGGGATCATGACCTGAGCCTAAGGCAGACACTTAACAACTGAGCCACCCAGGCGCCCCTAGAAAAATATTTTTATGCCTGATATATGACAAGGGAAATCTGGTTCTTGACACAGCATGTCATTTCATGTCATAAAACAAAGAAGTTTAGACTGAAATAATTCTTTTTTGTTTTTTAAAGATTTTATTTATTTATTTATTTGACAGAGAGAGACACAGCGAGAGAAGGAACACAAGCAGGGGGAGTGGGAGAGGGAGAAACAGGCTTCCCACGGAGCAGGGAGCTCGATGTGGGACTCGATCCCAGGACCCTAGGATCATGACCTGAGCTGAAGGCAGATGCTTAATGACTGAGCCACCCAGGCGCCCCAGACTGAAATAACTCTTATGGGAAATCTTATAAAAAGTTCATAGATTTAGGAGTTTTTTTGCGTTATTTTGTCTCTTTATGATAACTTATTCCACTTGATCCTAATAAAGGGGGAGGTGGGGCTAAAATTAAGTAGGTTCTTATTTTTAATGGGATATTATCAATGGCATATACTTTTTAGAAGAATAAAAGCTAAATATTGATAATGAAATAAAGGTAAATTTGAGGCACATTTATTGAGAAAACTTTAGGATTTTTTAATAATAAATACTTTTTTCATAGTCTATCACTTATTTCAACAAAATTACATTTTCTTTAAAATTTAGATGTTTGTTTCTCAAAAAAATTAATTCCATGTCAATAACTATAATTAGGGGACGCCTGGGTGGTTCAGTCAGTTAAGCATCTGACTTAGTTTTGGCCTACGTCATGATCCCAGGGTCAGGAGATCAAGCCCTGCGTTGGGCTCCATGCTCACTGGGGAGTTGGCTTGAGATTCTTTCCCCTTCTTCTTCCTCCTCCTCTGCTCCTCCCCCTGCCTGCACTCTCACATGCAGTGCCCTCTCTCTCTCTCAAATAAATAAATAAATAAATAAATAAAATCTTTAAAAAAAACTACAATTATTATATTCAGAAAATGAATAGAACTGAGAAATATTCAGTTTTCCAAGGATGACTGCAAAATTTGTGAGAGTCTTTCTTTACTTGCAATGCTTGAAGTCAGGCCTTCAGATCAGAAATAGGTGAAATTCGTGTGCTCTATGATATTAATAACTTTTAAAAGGTTATGCAAACTAATGGTGGCAATGATCAGTCTCTGAAAGCGGAGTGTGAATTCTAGTAGAGTAGTTTTGCCATATACAGTATAACTAAATATTTTGGTAAGTTAAAAACAGACACTTGGATGCATGCATGGGAAGGAAGTCTAGAAGCACATGCATCCTTATATTAACTATTAAACACAATTAACTATTAAAATTATTATCCATCTAACTCACATACTTCTGTGTTTAAATTGTTAAAATGAACCTACTATACTTGTAAATAGAAAATTAATATTGGCTGTATGTGTCTAAGAGAAATTTATTTAAAACCATATTTAATCTCTATATTTTCTGCTAATAGGTCTTGATACAATGATTGAAAGAGAATAAAAAAGAAACGTAGATATTTATTAGAAGGTAAGGATGAGGTTTAAATAATATGCTGACACATTTTTAATAAATCAGAACAGTTGCCCCATTGAGTATCTTGGAACACAGAGCAACATACTTTTAAGATGGAGCATATAAAATGGCAGAATTACGAAAATGAGAAAATACTTAAAATCACTTGGAGCTTCTCCCTGGTAGTTGAAATAGTGGCTGTAAAAATAATGACAATAGTTAATATTGAGACCTCACTATGTGCTAATATTACACTGACATGTTTAAATAAGCCTCCCTTCATGTAGCATCATGCCTCTCTCTGCATATTCTTTGACTAGTGTTGATAATTTCCCTCCCTTATTGTTTCTCCAGATATGTCTCAACCCAGTATCTCTTCAAGCTTACTATTTCTTTAATATATGTCCTGGGAGAGGCTAGGCAGTATGCTACAATTACCATGGACTAGAGGACCACATAAAGAGAGTGCATGGTCCCTTGGTCCAAGGTAACCTGGTAAAGGCTCTGCCTCTTACTACTGCTGGAGTAAAGTCCCAGAGTAAGCTTTGCCTTCTTATCTGAAAACTGGGTGGATAATACCTATCTTGCAGTGATGTAAAGATTAAAGATATGTAAAGCATGTCAGATCTATAGAAGGCATTCCAAGTAATAGACAGATGTTTTCATTACCAAGGATGCAAATTTGAAGTAGGAAATGACCAGCTGCAGAAAGGCTATAGCAAATTTCCATTGGAAGTCTCTGTAAGGAAATCTGAATTCACTAATATTTGTGGAAGGGAATCTGATGTATGCTCAAACTGCATGGTTTTCACAGAGGGGAAGTGAATGTAAAGTTGATGAGAAAAAACAGCTCTGCTAATGACAGAGCTGAAGAGGAAGACAAGAGGTAAGGGGTCACAGATCTCTGAGCTTCAGTGTCATTGTGCAAATCAAATAATAAACTGTTAGTGATAACATTGTACTCAGTCCTAAAAAATGTTTTAATAAAATTTTTCTTGAAAATTATTTATGATTAGCATTCATATTCAAGAAACAGCATCACCATTCAATTTGTATGTCAGACGAACCCAAATTCAAGGATGTTCTACAAAATATCTAACCGGTAACTCCTCAGGAGATTCAAGATCATGAAAAATAACGAAAGACTGTAAAACTGTCACAGTTCCAAGGAGATCAAAGAGATGGGAGGAAGAAATGCAAAGTGATGTTCTGGATTAGATACAATAGCATGAAAGTGACATTGGCGGAAAAGTGCTGAAATCTGAATAATTATTTCTTAGTTTTGACAGATGTTTTGTAAAATGTTAACATTGGAGAAAGCTAAGCAAAAAGTAAATGGGAGAGGCACCTGGGTGGCTCAGTCAGTTAAGCGTCTGCCTTCAGCTTAGATCATGATCCTGGGGTCCTGGGATCAAGCCCCACATAGGGCTCCCTGCCCAATGGAGGATCTACTTCCCCCTCTCCCTCTGCCCCTCCCCCTGCCCATTCTCTCTTTTTCACTCACTCTCTCTCTCTCTCAAATAAATAAAATCTTTTTAAAAATAAATGGGAACTTTCTGTGCAACTTTTCTGTAAATCTGAAATTATTCTTAAAGAATTTTTTTAAGACTTTATTTTATTTATTTGACAGAGAGAGAGAGCACAAGCAGGGGGTAGCAGCAGAGGGAGAGGGAGAAGCAGGTCCCCTGCTGAACAGGGAGCCTGATGCGGGACTCGATTCTAGGACCCTGGGATCATGATCTGAGCCCAAGGCAGACCCTTAACTGACTGAGCCACCAGGCGCCCCTAAAGGTTATTTTAAAAAAATATTTCTACAGTTCAGAGAAAGATGAAACAACTTTTCTTTCATTTTTAAAGTGGATATTTTTGACATTGGGCACTTTCTTGCACATCTGATACAGGTTTGCAATCATGGCCCCAGTCATCATACAGTCATAATGTAGATGTTGTAAGTAACAGTCCTAAAAAGGTAATGTTATACATCATGCCATGTTTAAGGAATTAAAATGTTACAACTGAGAGATATACTAAGCCTACCTAACCACCTAGCTAATACATGAAACTGTTTTATAAAATCCCTACAGGGGGCAGGTGGGTAGGGGAATGGGTGAAAAGGCTAAAGGGCATTCAGAGGTACAAACTTCCAGTTATAAAATAAATAAGTCACAGAGATAAAAAGTACAGCAGAGGGAATAAAGTCAATAATATTGCAGTAACGTTGCTTGGTGACTGATGGTGACTACATCTATGGTGGTGAGCGCTGAGTGATGAATATAAGTGTTGAATCGGTATATTGTAACCTGAAACCAATATAACATTGTGTTATACAATATATTCTTCAATATAAGAAAAGGGGAAAAAATCCCTATTCCCTAATTGTGAGTTCATCCTTAAACGTCTTTATTGAAAATTCACTCACAACGTTTTACGGATGTCTATAGTATCTCATTATCTAAAACCGAAATGGCAATGAACATGAGATGTTTCTCCAGTGCACAACAAAAAGGACATGGTCATTAGGCCAAAAAGGCAGGGTCATTTCTACTGCACATAAAGAATACGCAATTGCAGGGAAAGAAAAGTCTTTGGTTTAAGAAGATAAATCTAGATGAAGTTGAAAGTGTTCAAATGCGATTATTTTTTTCAAAAAAAATTTTGATTGCTACTTTGTGGTATACCAAATGACTACACAGAAGCTTACCAATTAATTAAAGAAGCTTGGTTTTAGCGTTTTTGCCCCCCATATGAATATAGGCTTTACCCATAGTATAAAAATCATTGAATTAAGACAATGTTTGGAAGGAAGTATATTGTTGTGGACATCTCGTGACTTCAATATTCTTAAATTTGAGTTTGATCTGTAAAAAGTACCAGCAAGTTAAAAAGAATTATAAATCAAAAGGTTTATTCTACTATCTTCCTGGGGATTTTTTTTTTTTTTTTTACTCTGAGAGTATATTATTCTGTAGTCTTTCATTATATCTTGTTTATTTTCCCAAAAGATGGTTTTCCTTAATATTACTGGAGGAGTGATAAAACTGAACTCTTTCATTTTTGTGAATAACAAATTGAGGATATGGAAGGGGGGTTTTGCCTCTGTCATGGAAACAATCAAAAACAAGGTCTTTTCATTTATTTAAAGTAAACACTTGATTCACTCAATATTTTCAAATCCCTATTATGTATAAGACACCACGTTTGGTGCTATGGACACACAGTCTGACCTCAGCCACCTTACAGCCTAATAGAAACAACGGGTTATGTAGACACAGTCATAATTACAACTGTTGTGTACATGGCACTTACTTCGTATCAAACACTATACCAGGTTACCTATAATATCCATAAATATGTACCATATCTATAAGCTTCCTCAGTCGTTGTAAGCATATGAGGTACAAATAATTACCATCCTGATTTAAGAGATGAGGAAAGCCAATAAGGCACATCAAATAACTTGTCCAAGATCATTTGGCTTGTGAGTGGCAGAGATAGGCTCAAAGTCAATCCTTTCAACCACCTGGCTATAACCACATTTGCAATGTGCTAAGTACTCTGGTGGAGATAAGCACAGCATGCTATGGAAGCAGAGAGAGAAAGAGTGCCTAATCCATCCTTGGGGTGACAATGGAAGACTCCCTGAAAAGAAAAAAAGGAATGTCTAAGTTGAAAAGGAATTAGGCAGGAAGGGAAGATGGTCCTTCAGAGGAGAACAGTATGGTCCAGAGCTGAGAACCTAGTACGTTTCAGAAAGTGAAAGTTCTTTATGGCTAGAAAACAAGATGTAAGGGGCAAAAGGGGCTAGAAATGGTTCTGGAAGGGACCGCGATGCTGCTGATGAAGGCATCCTAATATATACTAAGAAGTTTGAACATTATCCCCAGGTAACAGGAGTTACTGCAGAGCTTGAAGCAGGGAGCAATCCCACTCCTGGTTTGCAGAGTCAAAGTTAGGCATGCAAGATGAAGATATGGGTTAGAAGCCTGTAAAATGTTTTCAAAATGCTGTTAACATACTATCAGCCACAACTAAGAGGGGGAAAAAAAAGGACACCTTAAACAGAATACACACCAAGG
Source organism: Eumetopias jubatus (assembly GCF_037043125.1). NCBI lineage: Eukaryota > Metazoa > Chordata > Mammalia > Carnivora > Otariidae > Eumetopias > Eumetopias jubatus. The sequence goes on from NW_028274818.1 coordinate 31,340,753, forward strand.
AGTTTATTACTTCCCCAAAAAGGATTAATTCCGTGGCTCAATAATGGTACCAGAGTCCAGATTTCTTCCATGTTTTTTTCTGTGACATTCACAGGGTATGGGCCTCACTGCCCTGAAGGTGTCAAAATGACAAGGTGTCACATTTTCATAAAATAACAGCCAGAGACAGGAAAGGGGCCTTGGCTTCCTTTTGCTTCCTTTTAAGATTAAGGATAATTTCTCCCAGCCCCCTTTGTGTTTTACTACTCTAAATTGCATCACTGTCAAAGAGAATGTAGTCACCATGATTCACGTTGACCAATCAAGACCTAAGTTTAGGTCACATGGAAAGAGCAAGCTCGAATTGAACTTCAAGTCACAGAAGAAGGCATAAAGAGTGAAATAATTAAATAAATACAAAATTAAGTTATTAAAAAAACATGAAGTTTCCATTAGCTAGAAAACACAGAGGTGTGGGGGATAACAATCTCAGAGGCTACTTTAGGAAGCAAAGTGATCTGGATCAAGGCACAAAATTCACTGATATAGGGAAAATGAGAGCAAAGCAGGTTAATGGAAGAAGATTTTGAGTTCAGTTTTGGTAACGTCATGTTCGATATGCTAATGGGCTACCAGCTAAAGATGCCTAGCACACCGTTGGACAAATGAGTCTTTAGTACAGAAGAGACAGCAAAGCTAGAGATGTCGATGTGGAAGTTACCACTTAATAGAAGACAAATGAAGCAATGGGAGTGAGTGTTATCAACCAGAAATTTACCAACACCAATGTTTAAGGAGCTATCCCAGAAAGAGGTGTCAGAGGCCTGAGATAAGTAAGAAAGTCCAGAAAAAGTGGTGTTAAGTTTTGGGGAAACCAGGAGAGGAAAGAGTTTCAAAAAGAAGGAAATTGTCAATAATGTCCAATGTGTCTGAGAAGTGAAGTAAAGTAAATGCTTAAGTTTGGTCCATTGGATTTAACTTTTTAGAATCTGGGGGCAGGGAGGGTGTATGCATGCATGTAGTTTTAGTAGCATGCTGGGAAAAAAAGCCAGAAAGCTGGTAGGCGGATAAGTGAATGGGAAGTGAGAGAGTGTAGACTGTGAGGCTGGGGGAAAAAAACAAACAATTTTAAGAAGTCCGTGAATGAGGGGAGTCTGGCTGGCTCAGTTGGTAGAGCATGGGATCTCAGGACCATGATTCAAACCCCACGGTTAGGTGTGGAGCCTACTCTAAAAACAAACAAACAAACAAACAAACAAAAAAACATTAAAAGTCTGTGAAGGAGAAGAAACAGCTAGAGAAGAATAATTAAATAGACACTTAGAGTGAAGAGAAGAAATTATTTATTTGTTAATTGTACTCATTGTCATTCTCTCAAAACTGTGTTTTGATGATTATATTTATAAATGGTTTTGGAGCCTATGGAAGTAAAGCTTTAGATTTAACAAATGTAATGTAAAATTAAAACACATTAAAAAAAACTTTAAAGGAAATCCCCTAATGTTTTTACTATATAATAAATCCATTAGGGAATTTCTTTAAAGTTTTTTTTTGAGTCTTTGTTTTAATTTTAAGTATTGAATGTGTCCAAAATTATCTTGCATCCTGTTTTCTACGTAGTCCTTCAGTAGTGTTTCTTTTTATTGTCAATTTTTAAATCCCAAACTGATCAGGTTTCATATTTAGGGATTTTTATACCTAGTAGTGTCGGATAAGAAAAATAAATCATTATAAAAATGTTGTCATGGAGATTTTGTCTTCCAGTGTCTTTCTTTAAAATGCTAAAGAAAATCAGCAATAGAAACATTCATATTTAGCATTTAAGGCTGATTCTGTCATGTGGACCCTAGCTGAGCTATGCCAGGAGTGTATTTCACTCGTGACCTAATTTATAAAATGTCTATATCACTGTCAAAACTCCTGAGATGAGTATAAAAGTAAATTCAAAGCAGAAGCTAATAATAATACTTGAGTTCCTTTAGCATGAAAAAATAGCATTTGCTCTTACAGCTCTGAATTAAGATGCTCATAACAGAAAAATAAAAGGGGAACATATATTAACTTTACTAAGATCTTTTTAGTGAGGCCAAAGAAATATCTGATTGAAATTTATTCTCTTTACAAATGTAACTTTCAGGATGATAAGAATGTGAAGAAAGGTGGAGAAGAAGGTATAATTTGGAAAAAATGACTTGTTATTCGTTGGACTTTTCAGCTCAAGACTAGGTTTTTAGTTCAGTGAAAATACAACTTGATTTTTTTAAATTTCCCCAATTGTATGTCATTGTCCAAGAAATAGGTTTTTCATTTGCTTGGGGGAGAAAGGGGTTCTGGAGTGATGGGCAGGAGTCCTGGATGAGAAGCTGGCTCTGCTTCTAACAGAATGGGCAAGTCAAGGATTCACCATAGGATCCAGCATCGGGGTGTTTAGCAACAGTTAAAGTTTAAACTTTAAAAATGTGAAGATTTAAAAATGAAGGAAAATATTTTTAAAAATATTTAACTTTTAAATCTAATTATATAATTTCTTTCAAGAGAAGTAAGTTGATTTACGTCTCAGACTTGATGATTTGAAAAAACCTTGATCCAACAACTCCATTATCTCCCACTCCCTACATAAATAAAGCCTATAAGGTAGAGTTTCTAAGTCATCAAATTGTTTCTTAGAGAATCAAAGAAGTTATTTTTTTTCTAAGCATATAACAGCTTCTAGTTATGGTCAAAAACAAATGTGCTATCATTTGCTCCATAAACACATGCATCCCCACAAACAAACATAGTCTTCATCTGCTAAAAAGAACAATCCATTAACAATTGGCTAGAGGTAATAATAGAGACTTATGAAGGTGAAGAATGAAGATACTCAAGGTTTTTTAAAAACTCTAGTTTTATGAGTACACAGCAGATTAGGTAGTAGGGAGGCCCACACGGTGCAAGCAAGGAAGGCAGAAGCATAAAAGGAGGATGTTGGGTGCAGGTGGGTGGGTGTGAGCACCGGAAAAACTGGCAGACAACCAATGTGAGCATGACCAGTCAGAGGTGAACCTTGCATAGGAATTTGGCGCCAGAGGAAACAACACTAAGAATTAGTCATTTTCAAACATACTCTAAAATCTACCACAATTTGAATTCTGAAAATAAGTGTGTTTATTTTTTGTGGTCACTATGCAAACACTTACTTAGCTATTTCTTTGTAAATTTTGCCCAATGTGATAGTTGTGGGTACTATTTCAACCATGTTATTTGCACAGAAGTCATTCCTTTGAAACTATTCCCATTAGACTGAATCATACAAAAGGGTTTCTTTGTAGGTCACTAACAATGACCACATATCAATTCCACATGTTGCAGTCTATATGTCACTTGTGACCCCATGAACATATGAAAATACCTTCTAGCTAAACGTACCATTACCCTCCAGTAGTCTTGTTGCTGCTTGCAATATGTATGGATGGCAGGCTTTAGTTAAATTCTCTTAATCTCCCTCCAAAATATATCTGTTCACCACAGGGCTCCAATTCTTCCATTGGGAGAAATGGATTCCTCAATCCTGAAAGGCTAGAACATTTACCTGTGCCCTGTGGGGCCTGACATCTCTGTGACTCCATGTTTATCTCCTCCTCTAGAACGTGTAGAGTCTTAGTTTTCTCTGCTCCTTTCCTTCTGCTCTTAAACATGTACCCCTCCCACCTAATCTGGAAAAGTCTTTGATTTTTGTTGAAGTACATTTTAGTTGCTGCTATGGTTCTCTCTTCCCTTTTAAAATCACTTTTCCTGCTACAGAATCTACCTAATGGCATCTCACCCAACTGACCTTAACCTTGATCATTTGTCTTTCCTCCAAACCATGCTATTTGGATTATTATCCTCATTTGGTATTTGGTTGCTCAAAGCAAGGGCCCTTTTGTAAGTCTTTAGGTCCCCTTACTTCCTTTTTCTGAATACTGCCCATTCTCAGTAGCCTTCTGGGAGGTGCTTAGCAAAATTAAAGCCCTCAGTTTGTAAGCAGGTCCATACCTCAGATGTCTTAACGACTTCTATTTCTCCTGTGTGTTATGTCTTCCCCTGTCTTCTTCATCTAGCTAATTCCTGTGTGGTCAGTAAAACCCTCAGTTAGATGATACTGTATTATGCTACCATGTCATCCCGTGCATATGTTTATATAAAACTCATCACATTGTGTTTTTACCTTTGATTTGGAATGCTCTTCCCCCAGAGCCATATGCTGACTCTCTGCATTTCTGCCCTTTGTCTGGGGTCTACTGGTCATGTTGACCATGTTACAATTAATATTCCACTGTTTTGAGAGCACCTTTTAATTCTGACTTCCACATCCAGGGTTAGCTGCAGACTAAATCCATGAGTAATTTTCTAACATTTCTTTGTTTACTCTGCAAGCAAATATAGTACCAGTTTGCTCACTCACCCTTGGGTTTGCTTTTATTACCATATTTTCTCATGCTGTTTATTGCCTACAATGCCTGTGACATCTTAGGATTTAAATTCTATCAATTACTTGAATATTTCTCTGAACATTCCGGCCTTCATTGGTATCTTTTTTCTATATTTCCATGGCATGTTGTGAACTGCTGGTTTGCATACATGTGTATGTGCCTCGTCCAACAAATAGAAGAAACGTATTTTCAAGGCAGACACTGTGACTTTTTTCCCTCTGTGCTCTTCCCAGAATTGAGCTCACTGCTTTGCGGTTAGTGAGAATTCAAAAACACAGCTAGAATGACTGAATAAATGGATAAATGGCCCCATTTTCTGTTGTCCATTGGTAATGCAAGCAAGCCAAAATCTTGGCTTTCCAAACTCATTTGGCCGAAGAAGTTGAGACCTTACATCATCACTAATTGTAAGATAGAATTGTTCTCATCTGAGGCAAGCTTACTATTTTTCTTTGACCTTTGTACATTGGGAAGCTTGTCTGATAAAATGGCCTAATATCGATTCAAATACATGCAGTGACTCAGCTGCAGCAACTAACAGACAATGATAAGTACTCAAAAGCTATTCATAACCCCATTCTTTTTTGTCTAACTCTACAACAGAGTCTGGAAAGCTAACATTTTCTTTCTCAGCGCTTCCTTCCCACCCCTTACAGTAATGGATGGCCAAATGATGTATTTCTGGCCAATAAGAGTACACAAAGTCTTTGGGGAAGGTTTTTATCGATGAATAAAAAGGCAGAAGCTCATTAGGAAAAATCTCTTGCCACTTTGTCCTCCTCTTTCTTTCTGCCTGGGATACAGATGAAAGGTGTGGATGCCCAGCAGCCATCAAGAGACATTAGATGGCTAGCGCAAGGACAAAAGCCTAGAGTGTATGATGGAGAAATGAAACATGAAAAGAGGCTGGGTTGCTTAAGTCATCCTGATGCCTCTGTGTCAGTCCCCTGACATTCCTCCAGATCTCTAGTTGTGTAGCTCCTCTTTATTTAACCACTAGTAATTACATTTTATTTTGTTTTGTTTGCTAAATGAATGCAAGGCTGACTGATACAGTAACCTACAGGACTATCGCTGAAGTTTCTTGCAGTCATCTGTTCTCAAGAAAGATTGTATTTAACTTATAAAGACAAATAAAAATGACTATACTATTTTAAAAAGTAGATCCATGGTAGAAGTCTTTATAGTCTACCTTGAAAATAGTGCTATGTTAAGATCACTTCACTGTGCTGTTAACCTCTCTGTCTGGTCTCACTAAGGCTGGGTAAAATCTATTCACTGCCATCTCTGTTACAGACTCCTGCATGTGTAAAACTCGCTCTTACATGGAAGAGATTCACTCGTATGTCTCCATATTCTCATTTTATCCTAAATGTGCCAATCAGATTTTATTTGCCAACACTGCAACACTTTGCCAAACATGCTTCTCAGTCTGTGCCATGGTACTTATTGCTATGCACCGTATGGAACATACTTAAATATTTCTCCTGTGTTTATCAATCAGATGGTAAGGAGCAAAGGAAGGGGGACACATGGTTGTGAGAGTTCTTCTGTTCTTGGAGACACATAAGTGCTTGGAGACACTGGAATGACAATGTCATTACAGTTGCCCCCTTTCCCTCAAGAGGGGAATCCGGCTCACACTGTCATGAGGGGTGGTCCCTGAGCAATGTCTCTGCCTGTACTCTGGGCGCTTGGCTCTTTGCATTGCTTACTGTCTTTGCTTCCACCTGATTCTCACTGCACTCGTCACTAACTTGCCTACTTTGGCCCGTCCTGATTGTCAAAACATGCCCATCAAAGTGATAATAAATAATGGAATGTATTCCCTTATGAAATATATTCAAATGATTTATTAGGCTGCTTTAAAAGGCTGCAGGAATACTCCAAAAGTGTCCCCCTTGTACTGGCCCCAATCCCATTCAAATCTCCAAATTGGGAGACCTGAATTTTTCACCATGGGTCTCCCAGAACATCAGCCTCGAGAGGATAAAGATCATATTTTTTCTGTCTCTTATCATTAACCACTGTTGATATGTGAGTATCACAGGGTCCAAAGGAAAGAGCTGTTCAAGCATCCAGGGTTAGAGCTGTAAGGAACGTGAGCAGGAGGGCCAGGCCAGTGGGAGAGTAAGTTCTTCTCCGGCAATCTGGCCGCCCGCAGGGTCAAGTTAGCTTCAGAAAGATTTTGTGTTCTTTTCCAAACAGCCTGTTCCAGAGCTTCGCACACACAAGCCTGACATAAACGCCTGGGACAAAGATGGAAAACAAACAGCTCATGGCATATGAGAGTTGGAATTTTCGAAACTTTCAAAAATCACTCACTAGATATCTCAGTTGGAATTTCAAAATTTTCAAAAAGTATTACCATTCTATTTGATATTGTCATCAAGTAACATGACTATTAAAAATTATTATTGACAAAGGAAAAAACTAGTTGCTTTCTATAGGGAAACAGTTCCTACATTGGGCCCCAGTGAGGTAGTTATAAGGGTACAAGGAAAAACCATGTTCTCTGAAAACTGTTCTTAGAAATATAGGTAGAGACTTGGTTTTTCAAGACATATAGCAACTTTAAATTTGTTCTTGCCAACCACATAATTTTTTTATGCTGTCAAATACTTTACAGTTACAGCAAACTTTATGTCAAACAGCTGTTTTGAACAAATATGTTCCCATTGTTACACATTTCCCTTTCAAATGTGGGAAGATGGTCTGTTCCTTATTTCTCAGGCCACAGGCACTATCTGAAAGAAACAAACTGAAAACCCACACTCTCACCTCAATTATCCACGGAACAACTTTCTTAAAACATACAAGTCTAGGGCGCCTGGGTGGCTCAGTTGGTTAAGCGACTGCCTTCGGCTCAGGTCATGATCCTGGAGTCCCGGGATCGAGTCCCGCATTGGGATCCCTGCTCTGCAGTGAGTCTGCTTCTCCCTCGAACCCTCCCCCCCTCATGCTCTCTCTATCTCATTCTTTCTCTCAAATAAATAAATAAAATCTTAAAAAAAAAACATACAAGTCTATCTGGATACATAAAAATGATAGTAGACGCTGCCTTAAATGATACTATTCCCTTCCTCTTCACCCTGGTATCATCTTGCTATTTGACATCCCATTCCTTAGATGACCTTAAGGCATGTGAAGGGGGGGGTAGGGAAAGGCATAGTTCCAAAGCACTGAAAGTGTTTATTGCTATTATAAATTTGAAAAGTTATTTTGTTTGTGTTCTCCTATTCTGTTGGTAGACAGGTAACATGCTGTTCTGTAAAAAAGAATAATAATAAAAAGAATAATAGCATAGCAACGATCATAGTAATTACTAACATATATTTAATACTTTCTACGTGCCAGTGACTATTCTTTAGTACCCGTGAGGTAGATACTCAAATTATCACCATTTATTGATGAGGCATAGAGGCTAAGCAACTTTCCCAAAGAAATACGGTGAGGGGCAGAGCTACACTTTAAATCCAGGAAGTCTAGATTTTAAAGTCCACAATCTGAAAAAAATAAAAATAAAGAATGAAAAATAGGGGCACCTGGGAGGCTCAGTCAGTTAAGCGTCTGCCTTGGGCTCAGGTCATGATCCCACGGTCCTGAGATGGAGCCCCACATCGGGCTCCCTGCTCTGTGGGGAGCCTGCTTCTCCCTCTGCCTCTCTCTCTCTCTCTTTCTGTCTCTCATGAAAGAATAAAATATCTTTAAAAATTTAAAATTTAAAAAACTTAAAGGCCAACGTCTTAACCAACCACAAAACTACCTTGGGATTGATATGATTTATCAAGGCCACCAACTCAGCTCTGCATTCACGGGGAGGCCACAGGGCCCCAGTGTTCAGGTGAGGGCATTATCTGTTAGACTAAGTAAGTTTCGAAGCGAAGTTTCCTTTGACTGGTTCCCGAAGCTTGCCAGTCCTTCAAGTCATTCAGACTGAGGATTGTTTCCTTCTACTTCCACAAAACTACCTGTGCCTTCTTACACTTCACAAGAAGTTTAAGCTCATTTAATTAGATAGAAAAACCTTATAGCTAAAAGTGCCCTCAGAATTCTGTTTTTTTAAGGAAAGATAAAAAGTTAAAGACCATTATTATTCAAATTGTTACCACTCCCAGCTTGGGTTGGCTCCCTTAATGGACTGAAAAGAATGACATGCAGCAAGGTAGAGAGGGAAGCAGGTGTACTCAGCAGGGCTCAGGTCTAGGGAATTCAGAATTACATAGAAGAAGCCCTCGTAAATTCAATCCTGCCTGCAGTGCCATTGTGTTGGGAGAATATCTTCATTCAACAATAGAGTGATCACAGACTTGGGAGTCTGGTGCATTTCCTCAGTGCGGAGGCCTGGGAAGTAATAGACACACATGTTCCATCTCTCCCATGGCAAAGGGGTTAGTGCTCTGGCTGGGACCTTGGGAGAGGAACAAGTAGACTCCTTGCTGAGCGAGGAGCCCTATGACCGACTTCAGGGCTACATCTCAGGACCCTGAGATCATGACCTGAGCTGAAATGAGGAGTCGGTCACCTGACTGAGTCAGTCAAGTGCCCCTTATTCAGTAATTCAGCTCCTCTCTCCCACATTTGCACAATGCGCACAGGGCATAGTTACAGCAACTGCACAAAGGGAATGGTTAGTCCAGAACGAAGTCCTCGATGTTAAAGGAGAAACCACAATTTTCATAATTCCTGTGAAAACATCTTGACGAGACACTTACAGACACAGATATGCTTAAAGAACACAAACGTAGCCGTCAAATAGCTAAGAATATTTGTACTATCTGTAAGGCCGTCCTTACAAAGGCGAGAGTGAAACTGGTCAGTGTGGGGAGAGATACTGTGGATTTAAAGCTGAAAAAAAAAAAAGGCAAGAGTATTGAGAATAATGAGAGGATGCTTTTTAGGTTTTTCATTCTTCATAATTCCCTTTTTCTTTCCTCTCTCTCCATTCGCTTCTGTTTCTCTCATTGCTTCCAAATAAACCACTCCTGCACATGACATTCCAGTTTAAAATAAGGGGCACTTGACTAACTCAGTCAGTTAGGTGGCCGACTCCTTATTTCAGCTCAGGTCATGATCTCAGGGTCCTGAGATGTAGCCCCGAAGTCAGTCATAGGGCTCCTCGCTCAGCAAGGAGTCTACTTGTTCCTCTCCCTCTGCCCTTCTCCCTCCTCCTCTGCCCCTCCCCCGCCTGCACTCTCTCACTCTCTAAAATAACAGACAAATAAATTTTTAAAATAGATATTGATATTTATGTTTATACTAATGTAGGCTTATGTTTATATTTTCATATGTTCATCTAAACACACAGCTCCCAGAAAATTCCTACCCGAAATGACTCTGGGATTGAGTGGTTTGGGATCAAATCCTGGCTCTGTTTTCTATTAGTTATGTAATCTTAAACAATTTATCTAATTTCTCTGTATCTCCCATTCTTTATCTGTAAAAGGGGGATAATAAATATATGTACACAGGATTATTGTAAGATTTAGATGAGTGAGCAAATATATGCACTAAGCACAACATCTAGCACTTTTCAAGTACTGACTATTGTTTGTAATTTTAATGATTATTCTTATTGATATTGTTATTAAAAATAACTAATACAGTATGGAGGAAACACGTTACTTGAAGCTGGTGAGGTTTGACTCTGAGATTGTTAGTGTTTAATACAACATAAAAAAGTTGGATAACCAGATGGACACGGTAGCTTCTCAAGAGACAGTTTTTGGAATGTATATGTTTGTTGAGTCAATCCCAGATCCCTGAATTGCTATGTCCAGTCTAGGATATCATACATTAAGAATGGAGTTGAAATCCAGGAGTATTTAGAAGAGGTTAACCTGAGGGCAGGAGGTGGGAAGGGATGCCATATAGTATGCCAAATATAGAAAAGTTATATGAAAATGTAGGATATCTTTTTGTAAGGAGAGGTGTGTGAGAACGCAAGAAATGCATTTGAATACTTAAAATAGTATTATATGGCTGAAGGTATAGTCCTATTCTATGAAGCTGTGAGGGAAAGAGTTTTATCCAGTTGGTTTAAGCCATTCGTTCTCAAAATGTATTCTGGAGACACAAGGAATTCCCCAGAAACCTTTCAAGGTGACTTCAAGGTCAAATTATCTTTACACTAATACTAAGATATTAGTTACCTTTTTTCCCTTACTAGTAGAATATGGATGCTTTCAGAGGCTGCCTGGCATACAATATTGCAACAGATAGAATGTAAAAGCAGATCTGAGAATCCAGATATCCTTCTACTAAGACAGACATTAACAAGATTTGTAAAAATGTATAACAGTGCCACTATTCTTATTAAATCTTTGTTTTGTAACATGTCATTATCTTTTATAAAAATATGCTATTTATATTAACAGGTATTGAGTTTACTATTATTAAATTAATAGTAAATAAGTATTTTTAAATTTCCAGTTTTAATATTCATTATGATAAATATACATGTAACCCAAATCAAGAAAAATTCTACAGGGTCTATAATTATGCTTAAGAATGGAGTTTATTTTCTTTTTAAGGCCATTTAAAGTATATTGAGATTAAAATGTTTGAGAACCACCAGTTTAGCCATAGCATAGGAGATCTGGAAACCACAAATTTCCAAATAATTTGAGCTATCACCATTAAGCTAGGCTTTTCATTTTAAAAAAGTAGTCTTTGGATTTATATTCAAACAGTGAGAGTTTGTGGTAAAAGGGATTGCATGCATTGACCTTCATGGCCTCTAAGATTTCTTTCATTCAGATAGTACAATGCCTCTCCAACAGGAATTGAGAAAGGAGGACTGAGAATATTGTTCTCACAAGGCTGCTGTGAAAGTTGGTAGATAGGCATGTAGTTAGGCATGGAAGTTTTGGGGTGAAGCAAAAAGTGAAAAAGCCCAGTGCAAGATACTATGCACTTTGGATTGCTGTGCTGTTGGTAGGTTCTCTGAAGAAGATAAGGAGGCTCAAGGGCTACTGTCAAAGTCACCCAGAATTCATAAGGGGATCTCTTCCTGGACACTGGTCTCCATCATGGCTTCCTAAGTATACCCTAAACATTCCAGAGACTAATAGTTAAGGGTTTTTCAAAAAGGAAAATTGACAGAAGCACATACGGTTCCTCATCTAGACTATATCACAGCTGACAACCTAGTAACCTCAACTTATGGTCCTGGTTCTAACATTTGTATCAACTCAGAATACATCTATTCCTCTCCTCTTCCATATAACTTGGGATAAAAATTTAAACACAGCTGCACAAATGATAAACATGCAAATCACGTGAATGCAATTCCCAGAAGGGATGCAAATGATGATATGTATATTAAAAAAACAATAGAAGTCAAATTAAATGCAAGATAGAAATTTTCAGAAATACCAGTTGCACTTATAAAATTAACATATGTTTTAAAATGATGAAATTAAACTCTAACAAAGATGTGCAAAAGGAAACTCAGACATTGCTGGGAAGAGCATAGGCAAGAAAAATTTTCTGAAGAGCCACTTATTAATATGCATGAAGAGACTTAAACTGTTCCTGGTCTTTGGCACAGTAATTCCACGTCTAAGACCCTCTCTTAAAGAAATGGTCATATGTCTATGGGGAAGGTTTTCTGTATAATTATATTCATTTTAAGGAGAAATTGCCAAAATATTCTTCTTTGACTGGAAAGTAATGAACTAGTTCCACAGAAAAATTAAGCAAAATATCCTTCAGGCCAAAATTGGTTTGGTCATCAAGCACACATTGTCCATTTCTTCAGATAGTCCCCGCACCCCCCCTACGGTGGCCTGGGAGGAAGCATGGGTCTCTTCCATTTCTCCACAGTGGAACTCCTCCACAGTGTGTGTGGGGGGGGGCGGGGGGCTTGCACCGGAAGTTCCACATAGGGAGGGGCACATGTCTTACACCTGCTTTGTATTCCATTCCCTGGCATCGAGTGATACATATATTGACTATTTGTAGAAAGGATGTCTGTCTTTCCTACAAAATAAGCGAATGATTACTATGACATAGCATGTGCCTGGTGGTGACAAGCAGAAGTCAAAATATGAAGAAGCCGCTACCTCCTTCTTAAAGACTTTTTGGATACTACTTTAAGCCCAGGTGTTATTGGTCCCTCTTAATCAGCCTCTGAGTTTCTAACCTTAATGAAATATAATGTCACATCTCTAAAAGAGTTTGTTTTACTTGAAATAACTTGGTCCTTGATTTTAAGTTCATCATTAAGACTTTTTAAAAATGTTTATTTTGAAACATCTTGTCTGGAAGAAAAAACAATTTTTCATGTACCACCCCAAAGGCAGAATGCTGCTTGCCAGTGTAGGTATCTGCTACACCCTTCTGTAAGGTAGGACCATATCATGTATTCAACTTAACATTCTCCAATGGTTGTAGTAAAAAATACTTTTTCTTCTAAAGACTTCTACTCCAAAAGGAAGGGAGAACTGGGGTTCTTTCCTTATTATTATGAAAAGCAACCAGAAAACTGTGCTAGTCTCTCTAAACTCTTCACTGGGGACCCAAATTATCATAATTTTCCAAAAAGCAGCATAAGAAGAACAGAAAAGCAATTTCATTAAGTCTTGTTAAATATATTCGTGTGTGTGTGTGTGTGTGTGTATGCGTGTCTCTGTGTGTGTGTGTGTGTGTGTGTGTGTGTGTGTGTGTGTGTGATATTTTCCATTTAGTATCCCAAATACCGAAGTGTTAACCACCCTTTTGGGGGTGAGAGGGACAGGAAAGGGTGGAAGAGGCGTAGAAAATGTGTTACCTTCATCTATAAAAGGTCAAGCAAAAAGGTGTCACAACCTGTACCACTTCACATAGAAGAAATACTTTTTTCTTATACCAAAGATTGATAAATCAGGGTGAACATTCTAGGCTATCCATGTCATTCTGTCTCAAGGAAGTGAGGCATGTATGTATTGTGTTTCTTTCATGAATACCATTATGCATATATTCCCTTATTTTATCCCTTCCTTATATAAGAAAGTAACATAATAAAATAATACTCAAGTTCAGTAGTTTGCCATTATTCCAGCAGAATATCAATTATGAGTACCAGTCTATCTACACAAAACAGTCTAAAATATTCCCACAGTACCGAATTATCTCAAAGAGTCATAGGGGTTCATTCATTCATTCATTCATCCATTTCATTATTAATTCAGTACATATATTTTTAAAAACTACTCTCCTCTCCAATGTCAGGCACTGAAGATACAGAAGCAACTAAGGAAAAGTTTCTCCCCCAGTGGAGCTTACAATATTGTATAGAAAAACTAAAAAGTAAGTAAAAAAGGGCATTCCAGTGAGACAGGGATCAGAAAGATGCCCCTCTGGGCACATGGGATGGCTGCAATCTACATGACTTTACACCTCTTCCCTGGAACAGTGAAAAAACAAAACCAAAAAAACTGCTATTCCACAAAGCTAGTTATGTGCATCAGCTCATTTTAACACATTCATTGGGTAACCGTAATTAGACTATTTCTGTATAAATATGGAAAAAGATGCTACCAATGCGTATTTTCATGGGGTACAGAAGTAGCCAATGGCAACAAGAAACCCAAAAGAGTTCTCTCAGGGTGAGGACAGGGATGTTAAAACATGAGCAGCATGTTTCTGAATGGATAGAAGGTAGCTGTGAAGAGATAACCGAAGACAGCAATAGACATGCAACACTGAATTGGGCATTTAGCAAGAATGGACTTTCCTCTCAGACTTCTGGTATTTCCATTTGGGTGGAGATTGAAAAAAAAAAAGATAGAGCAAAAATTTTCTCACAATGTTTTGCAACTTCTGCTTCCGGACTCGGTCAGAACCCAGAAGTAGCAACAGAGATAAAAATGAAAATATTGCTTATTTTTTTTAAATGACAATTGATTTTCATCCACAAAACTGACTATAATTTATCCAGATATGTTTGGGATTTTAGGTGAATATCTATAATGAATCTATTTTTATTTAAAATGAAAAAGTAGTTTATTCATGACATCCTTTATTTTAACTTGGGGAAAAAATTAAATCTCCACTGTTTGGCACCAGTAAAAAGAGAACAATAGTAAGGTTTATAAAAGTTGAATTTATTTAATGGAAAAAAATCTAAAGCACCAGTAATCTGGTGACAGTATTCAGTATCAGAAAAAGATTTTTTTTCATTCATTTTTTTAATCAACTAGTAAAATTGGAAAAATTGCATTTCTGAAATATTAATTATCAATACTGTAATTAGTAAAAAGACCCAGCTAGTTTTCTCTGCTCCAGTAACCAAATATTTTGGACCTCAGTCTGAACTTCGCTTTACTGGAAAAAAGACAAATCGCAATATTTATTTTAGCTATGAATACACATATATACAAAAAGTGAAATATGATCTTAATTCCCTCATGGTGCTAAAATATTCTATAAAATCAATAAAAAGATCTTCCAACTTAAACAAAATTGATTTCCTCTCTCTAATTTAGTCTCCTTGTCTTGTGCACTTTACTATTATTTCCGGATAGAAGTCTGCCTACTTTAACAATTTCTAGTCAGAGGATGTGGCTGCCTCAAGTTTTATCTCCATCTGGCAAAACATAACCAACCTATTTGAGCTCTCAACTCCCACTTTGTAGCAACTAAATTTTCCTTGTGCACCCACCCCCCAAGCCATCTCCATGACGTGTATTTCTCCTAAAACCACAAGCCAGTAAACTTCCTTGGGGAATTTGTAGTAAGGTATGACAAAGTCACCCTGCAGTGTGTAGCCCAGTTCATCAGACTAGCTCTCTGATCAGCTATCGATTGCTAGACACAAATTCCCAATGTCCCTTTGTAGCACCTGTGCATAAACTGTCTCTAGAGGAGGCTCTCATCTTCTATTGGCAGATATCTGGACCCACTTGGGGGAAAATGTGGGTGGAGGAGAGAAAGAAAGGGAAGCAACAGAATCGTTTAATTTAAAACTTTGGATAATAGGAGTCTATTTTTTCCTTGTGCAAAGGATGAAAATATACCTGTGACCCTTTTCACTACAAAATACTTCATATTTGTCCTAGCAAATCTTACCAGAAATAATTGCCCTACACAGTTAAAGTGGTCTTACAAAGAAACATGCATAGACACCTATGATTTGGAGTGAGTCTCTACAATGAGTAAACTGTTTTTGTACCTTTTGGTACAACTGGTAAATATATAGATAAGTCTTACATGAAAAATTATGCAATTATATTGAATAGTTTTAATGTTGTTTTGTTAAGTCTTCTAAACCTTTCTAATATTTAATAGTTCATTGTTACTATAAATTTCTTACTTGTGAATATTTCTGATTTTTTTTTTAAGTAGGCTCCATGCCCAACGTGGAGTCCAAAGCAGATCTTGAACTCACTACCCTGGGATCAAGACCTGAGCTAAGATAAAAAATCAGATGCTTAAACAAGTGAGCCATCCTGGCACCCCTGATCTTTTATTTTGTTTCCAAAAATTTTATGATGCCCCACTTGGTCCCTGTAACAAGTACACAACAAACTTCATGGAATAATGCCTAGTGAGTGCTTTCTAATGAAGCATCCAAGAATTAAACATGTGGTCTAGAATAGCACAGTGTTACTGCTGGGTAAGTACTAAAGAAATGATTCCAAATAAATTAGTGCTTCTAATTTAAGGAAGGTGGTGAGGGCTGGCAATTTTGTCTTCAAGGGACATTGATTGCCTGCAGACATTTTTGTTGGTTGTCATGACTGTTGCGGTGGGAGAGGAGGGAGGTGGGCTACTGCATCTAGTTTGTAAAGGCCAGGGATACTGTGAGACATCCTTCAATGCACAGGACAGCTCATTTATCCAACAACATATCAATCAAGTCGAGGCTGAGAAATTGAACGAAGCAATCATTTCACTGAAAAAGGAACTGAGGTTTAAGTATGTTAAATAATTTATCCAGTACCACATGTCAGAGTCTAAGTCTAGTGAAACGGAATTAGTGATAGACTAAGGATTCAAAATGTGTCCCTGAATGTCCAATCTGATACTATTTCATTATATCAGGCAAACCTGATAAATGGGTAAAACCTCGTGATTAACACTGCAGGAATGCTGGACCAAGTTCCTTCATTTTTGGTAAAA
Organism: Eumetopias jubatus; assembly: GCF_037043125.1. NCBI lineage: Eukaryota > Metazoa > Chordata > Mammalia > Carnivora > Otariidae > Eumetopias > Eumetopias jubatus. Next base: position 31,357,291 of record NW_028274818.1, read on the forward strand.
CAGGGGACAAATCACTAAATGGTTTTGAGTTTCAGTTTTCTAATTTTTGTAAAATAGATGAGTTAAGCTAGATGACTTCTAGTCTCCTTTTTCTCTAAAACTGTACTATTGTGTAAATACTGATTGTTTATATTATTGTACTCTCCAAATTTCCAGATTCCCTTCCTCTTTCTTCAAAACTTCTTCTCTAGGAATCCAAACCCAAATAAAGGTAGGAAATATTGTTGCTACTTTGAAGGAATCCTGTATCTTGAACAATACTTGACTCTGAGTAAATAGTAAAGAACCTAATAAAATTTAAATGCATTATCTAAAAATAAAAAGACATCTTCATTGTTAATTGTTTTAATGTGAAGACAAGTTCTTCTGGTCCTTTTATATCCTGTGTGTATATTAACTTATTTTGACTATATACCTGCAATACAGAGACTATAAAAATAAAAGAAAATCGGCCATCTAAATAGCAGTGCTGTTAATTAATTCATTGAATGGGTTAATTAATTCATTGAAACCCATTGATATATTTCCTGAGATAAAAGTTCCCCAAAGTATTTTTGGATCTGTAAATTCATTCTTAGCAACTTAAATATTGTAGACAAGAAACATGGATCAGTTTTTAAATTTTTCATTTTAATACTCCTGTATTTAGAGGGAGAGAGGGACCAAAGTTGCTTGTTACATGTTACATTTTACAGACTGAAGAGTTTAGTAGATCAGTTGCTACAATTGTAAAGTAAGACAATAGATATTAAGAGATAATGTATCTTTGTCCTCTCTTCAGGGAAAACAAAACTAGTACTTGTAACCTGTGTGAATAAATTTTGGGAGTGCCATATAACTCTTAAACCCTAATTTCAAATTCCCTTTCATTAGAAAACAAGAGAGTGAAATTTTAAATGTCAGAGTGTCTCGTTCCACTAGCTAGTTTTGTTTCACTTAGGAGAAAATAAGGTATTAAATAAAATGTAAATAATTTTTTTTCACAAAAAGAATTTTAATTTACCCCATGTGCCATCATTATTATTAACCTCTGGACATTTTAACGACATGCTGGTGGATCTTAAATCAATGAATACGATAAAGGAAAACATCTGTGGTTCTAATATTTTTTTAGGCTGGCTCTTAATATCATTTTCATACAAAATTAAAATGTATTTTAAAAACTAGCCAAAGAAAATCCCCTAGTCATGTGTTAAAACATTAGACATGAAAATTATGTCAATTTTACTGACAAACGTGAAGGATGTGTATCTGTTAGAGAAGATTATTAGAAAAGTCAGCGGAAGGAAATGTTTTCTTGGCCATCAAATCCAGATGTTCGGCCCATAAAATGGAGGCCTAGAGTGAAGGACAAGTTATGGTATCTGATATCCTTCAGAAGTGTTAATTCAGAAAAAAATCATGGATAAGGAAAGCCAGAATAAATTTTTAAATGAATCATGCTTTACTTTGGTTTTAAAGGAATTATAGAAATATATTTGAAATATATTCTAAATTAAATAAGGAATAGAATAATGGATGAATTAAAATTAAAAGCACATGATTTTTTTTCCAGAAACACCATGATGTACATATTTTTTGTTTAAAATCTAAAGGTCATAAAGGCCATATTTTAGCAAAGATTCTACAAAATCATGGCGTTGTAGGTTGCACTGATTCTTCTTAGCTCTTTAACAAATAAAAATGTTTGTAGGGTGGCTTAATTACAAAATAAGAATCTACATTGACAGTGGTTTGAACATTCCATTATTTCTGGACTTGGATGTATAGATTAATATGCAAACTCTTTCTTGTTTTTTAAATCAATATTCCAACTCTTAAAGTGAAAAAACCAAAAGAGAAGCTAATTATAACAGTTAATAACAGAACTTCTGCACTCCTTTATAGTTTGGCAGATGCTTGGAGAATGTCACAATTCCTTTATTATTTCATCTCATTCTACTTTATGAAGTGATATCTCATTCATTTCCTCTGGCCACCCTATACTTAGAAATGTAAATATTAAAATTTAGTTGAAGAGAGGCATTCTAGTGAGGAGAACCAAAAAAAAAAAAAAAAAAGACATTGTGGATTCTGAGCTTAATGCATTTTTTTTCTTTTGGAAAATTGACTAATTAAGATAGATGAGAAAAATATGTATAGTTAGGTTGATGTTAACAGAAAATGTCTTTGGTTTTACAGTGCTCTTGAAAAATAAAATGTGACAAAACTGGCACACACTTTACATTTGACAACTAAAGATATTTTTATTATTCTTATTTCCTTGTCTTTGAAGTACTCCCTTATGTTGTATCTGACTCACTCCACTTCCAGAATTTTGAGGTTCTACTTGCCTTTGATCTCCTACTAGCCATCCTCTATAGTTCTTCCATCATGCCTTCTAGTTGCCCTCAACATAAAACCACCTTCTATTCTTAGAACAGGGATAATCTTTGATTTCAAAGGCTTTGGTGATTTTCTGCTTTAGATCATCCTGAAAATATTTTTAATCTTCCTCTGTGTGAGAACCTCTCTTTCTTGAATGTGTAGATGGACTTGTGGGTTCCATTTGTTCTTAAAGTTGCCATGTGGTATCACAGCTCTGCACATTGAAATGATACTGATTCCTCTTTTTTTTTTTAAGATGGAAAGTTATTTCCATTCATTCCAACTTTTATCCTCAAAGTAGGGGGCAGAGAAATAGTGACATTTTCTTGCATAATTGAGCTAACACATCTGAAAATGGATTACTTAGGTTTACTTAGGCTTTTTATTTCCCTCCTTACACACAGCTAGACTTTTCTGCATTACAGTAAATTATGCTTTCTGACTCACTGATGATAGTGCCTGCATGCACAATTATCTATTTTCCACACACTAAAATATTGCTTGCAATAAACTGATTCACTTTCTCTCATTCCCTCCCTCTGCCCCCAATCCTGCTTTTCCTCTCTCTCTCTCTCTGCTATGAAGCAGATGTGTTTAAACTATGGCTTTATATCCTTGTGAAAATGAAGCAGGGCAGGAAGAGAAAGCTACACAACTTTCTCCTGTGCTGAGCCTTTTCAATAAGATTTCATTTTTGAAATCATAGTGAACTACCCAGACATCTGACATGCCCAGTTTTCAACTTGAGCAAAATACCATAATACAACAACAAATATCAATAGTATTTAGATTGCTTATTCTTTTGGTTTAAACATAATTCTGTTTTCCTCTGTTCACACTAGTGACCAAGGTTTATTTGAACATTTATTACTCTGAACAATTAGAAACAAAATATAGAAAGAAAGATAAAGCTGGATAGTACAATGCAGGCAAAGAATCTTAGCACCAGGCAAATGAGAGGAGCTCATTATTACTTTCCTTTCTTCAATCCTTCTTTCTCAATTTTAGTATTTAAAATTAGAATAAGAAAAATTAAATTTAGCTATTCTCTTTTAGAATATGATAATCAGTGAATTTTATGATAAAATATAGGGAAATAAACAACTTTAGTGAATTTAAAGAAAAGTATAAGCTAGACTCCATGATGATTTGTATATGTATACTTAAGTTAAATGAGATCACATTTATAAAGTGTTGAGAATAGAGCCTGGCACATGGTAGCCCTATTTATCTTATTAGCTACATATATATGTATGTATGTATAATATATATATATTCCCAAAAGGACAAATTTCTATTCGTAAGCTGTATAATTATCAAGGCTATTCAGTCCTACCTAATATAAGCCTAAGTAATAACCAGTTATTTTTCAAATTCTTCAAAGAAATGAAAGATTTAAAATTTGATTTAGAAATAAGCCTTTTATGTAACCAATTAATGTTCAAAAAACCTCCTAACCTGTCCATGTATTAGCTTAAATAGTATTTTTAAAGATTTTTATCAATATGCATCAAAACAAAATATACCACACAAAGGATTCAATATAACATTACTTTTCAAGACAGTTTCAATTAAATTACTAATTCATTAGTCTCTCAATATATTTTACATAGATTTTATTAAAATATTATTTTAAGTCATGTTCTTCTTTTTTCTAATAGCTAAGCTAGCAAGGGAGATATATATTATACATGCATATAAACACACATATACATATATATTTAATTCTTATGAATATTGTTACAGATTATTTTCATACTTACTTTTGGCCAGTATTAAAGTTAAATAAGGATATTTGACAATAATAAGTATGTTTACAATCACTGTTCAATCAGCCTTTCAAGAGACATGAATTTGGACTTTTATGTGAAATTAACTGGATTCTCATTATATGCCAGCAAGTGTGCTAAACCCTTTAAGTCATCAGCTCTTTTTCTCAACCTCCAAAGAAAATATTTTTTTTCTTTTCCACTTTGGCTACCTCTTCTCACTTTTTCTTTTCCTAGTCCCTCCTCTCAACCCCTCCAAATATGAAGTGTCCCAGGGCTCAGAATAAGGTCCTCAGTCCCTTGGCTTTAAATTTCATCTATATACAGTGACTTCCAATTGTATGGCTCCAATTTCATCCTAATGAGCCCCACACTCTTAACTCCAATTGATTTCTAGATGTCTCTAGTTGGATGTCTAATGAGAATTCAAACATTAATATGGATAAAACAGAACTCTTGATTGCCTACCCTGACTGGGGTGTTTTTCATTTTAACTGCCCATGAGGAAAAAATGAGTCGTTCTGTATGATTTCCTATTTTTCTTTCACACAGCAACTTCTCTTGATTCTATATACATTTGGCCTTTCTTTCCACCTCTACTGCCAGCACCTAGTCCGGATACCACCCCCTTTCTCCCTTCCACCAATCCAACTGGCTCCTAACCTGTCTCCAGGTTTTAACTCACTTCCAATCTATTTCCACAGCAGCCAGAGTAGTCTCTTTAAAATGGAAATAAGATCAACTCATTCTCTGCTTAAAACTTCCAAATAGCTTCTTCTCTTCACACTTAAGGTAAAAATCCAAAAATCCAAAATCCAAATTCTTTCCATTTCCAACAGGGCCCATTTCGAACAAAGATCTTCCCCTTCTACGTATCTCTCCAGCTTCACCACAAACCACTCAACCTTTACCCACCATACTGCAAGCACCTGACCTCCTTTCCTTGCTTTGAACCCACCAAGTTTTTGCTTTTTTTGAAGAACCTTTGCACCTGCCAGTTCTTCTTTACAAAAATCTTTACACTCTTGTCAGCCAATGTTAGCAACCTAATGAAGCTATTTCTGAGAAGCCTTCTTTGATCACTGTCTAAAGGGCCAGTCACTCCCCAATTTGGTGTGTCTCTATCATGAAACACTGTTTTATTTCACAGCCCTTATCAATATCTGAAACTTTCTCAGTTATTTATTTGGTTTCATTATCTCTTTTACTAGGATGTAAGCTTCATGAAAGTTGGTACCTTTTCTGTTTTATTTACCACTGTGTCAGCACTTAGAATAGTTCCTACCACATAATAGGGGTTCTATTTTAAAAAATGGCTAAGTCAATGAATAAATTATCTCATTTAATATTTATTCCCATTGTACAGATAAGGAAACTGAGGATCTAAAAGGTAATGTTTCTAATTGGAAAGCTCAAAATGGAATCCAGGCAACATTCCAAAAACTGATTTCTTAAGCACATTAAAGGTTAGAGCTTGTTTGAATCCAATATTTCTAGTATTATCTCTTTAAATCATTTTCATCAGCTCCCTGGCCCTTTTCTTTTGCTTATCTATTTCCCACATAACATCACTCCCTCTCACAGTCAGTGCTCTGAACTGATATCTTCTGCCTAATTTATTTTTTCTTAGCTACTATGTATCTTGAACATACCTAAAGCTTCCATCAGTAAATTCAGAAAATAAAAACATGGTCACTAAAAAAATAGAAAGACTTAGGACTTATTAGGCATAAGTTAAAAATCTTAGTTTAGAAACCAAAAAAGGGATTTGGAAACCTGAGTCTAAGAATTCAAAGTAGAATACTTGACCTAAGTTATTTGATTGACAGCCCACATTTATCACAGTAACCAAACAATAAACATATTTTTTATTCTTTCCACTCCCTTTAGTTTTAGCCAACCTGTCCCTGGAGTAGAAAACTGTAAGATAGCTCTACCAGATTCATTTAATATGCTTCTTGGATAACTATAAAAAGCTTATCTGGTGTCTACACTTCCTGGAATAGGATGAGAACCTCATGTGTTTTCCATGATCAAAGTGTTTAACAAAGGTCAAGTTACTTCCCTTACACTTCAAAAACAAAAAAAAAGAATCTAGATATTTTGGTAAATTATTCAATGGCTTTCACTTTATGTAATATCAAAAACAAATTAGGTTGGGGAAAATCCATTCTTTCTGTCATATCACTCATATCACTCACCTCCAGACAGACTCAGAGGTGTACCTTCTTACGCTCCGTTTCAAGATGATGGCAACATTACTTCTGCATTATTAATGCAGCATCAACATTCGTAGTAAATACAAATTAATCAAAAGATATCTTTTGTTTTCTTATAAGAGACAAAATCTTAGGTGACTTAGATCTTGCTAAAGATATGGTAGTGGCTGGGCACCCAATGTTTCACCTATGTAGCTAAATAAGCTGCATGGGGCTGAAATGTATGTTTCACACAAATGACCACTGAGACACTACCAACCACCCTTCAGTCTTGGTGTGATTTGTCTACCATCAAGTAGTCACATCCTCAATTACCTGGTTACTAGGCTAAACACTAAGAAAGCTGAGTAATCCAGTCGAAAAAGAATGGACCGAGAATCAGACTGACCCAGGAAGAAATATCAGCCCTTATTAGCCAATGACCTTGGAAAATTGCTATGAAAGTTCACCAAAAAAATTAAGGATTTGTTTGCATGCTGTGTATGTGTGTATGTTTTAACATATCTCTCCAAATAAAGCTTTTATTTTCAGCTTAAATCACAAAACAAACAAACCAAAGAGAATTGGGACTTTTGGCTAGTTCCTCTTTGCATCTACCAACTTTATTTATTAAATATCTAATAATAACCTACACAACTCAGTGGCAGCTTCAGAACTTCTATAACTGAAAGTCAACAGAAGAAATCTAGTTAAACAGGGGCCTAGATGTTGTCTGGCAAGAACAGAGATTTTACTTAAATAATTATATGCAGATTTTAAAATAATTTTTTAATCTATAATTTATAAAACGTTGATAACACAATTAATTATCTGTTGCAAGGTATATTATTACTTTGAGGAGAAAGCTTATGGAGAATTTGGAAGATTTAAAACCCTGTCTCCAAGCAGCCATTGCCACAATGAGAATATAGACTTCCCGAGGCTAGGCACAGAATATGGCATTCCCAGCTGAAGGTACAGGGAAAGCACTCATAAAATATTTGTTCATGAAACAAATTAATAATGAATAAATAAACAGATTTAGCTAGACTGGTAAGATAAAATATTCAGAAAGTTTTTAGTGATGGGTTTTAAGAATCCATGAGATTTTTATTTTCCTACTTATTCATTTCTGTGTTTCTCAAGTTGCCTAAAATAATCATAGTTTACTTAAGAAAAAAATGGGATGTGCAATTTTACACATAGCACATAAAAGAGCAATAGAAGACAAGAGGGAAAGAAAAAGTGTGATCAAGGATTTTAAGCAATTTTTTCTTCCATTTCTTGAACTTTTCTATCATGTAGAAACTTTACTATAAATAACTCACTGTAATAACAACAACAAAAGGACAGATTTAAAATTGTTTTTATGAGTTGTTAAGTACTTTTCTATGTACAGGGTTAGATTATACTGACAACTATCCATTCATTTAACAAACAAGTTCCAAGGACCTGCAGGCGCTCACTGGTAAGTACACAGAGACCCAATGATGATCTACACGAGCTCACCAGCTACTATGAGAGACAGCCAAATAAAGAGATCTCCAAGAGGGTTATTCATAGGACCATCACAGTAGATGAACACCTGCCCAGGTGTGAAAGGGCTGGAAGAGCAGGGGACATACAGGACAGTTGCCCAGAGGAAGTTGCCCATTAGTTCAGTAAATTTCTTTGAACTAAAGTTTAAAGAGCAATTATAATTTGCCAAGTTTAAAAAAAAATGTGGAGGGAAGAAGAAACAGCCTGGTCAACAGTTTGAAGATAAGAAAACATAGTTTTAGGAAAATGCAAGTTACAACAGGAGTATACAGTTGACCTTTGAACAACACTGGTTTGAACTGTGCGGGTCTACTTCTGATGTGGACTTTTTCTGATAAATACAAACTGAGGGTTCTAGAGTGCAGGGGGTGAGGGGATGGGTTAGCCTGGTGATGGGTATTAAAGAGGGCGCATATTGAATGGAGCACTGGGTGTTATATGCAAACAATGAATCATGGAACATTACATCAAAAACTAATAATGTAATGTATGGTGATTAACATAAAATAATAAAAAAATAAAACTTCCGAACAATTATTTAAAAATACAGTATAGTACTATAGGTGTTTTTTTCTTATTATTTTCTTAACATTTCTTTTCTCAAGTTTACTTTATCATAAAAATACAGTATTTAATACATATGACATACAAAATATGCATTCATCAACTTTTTATGTTATCAGGAAATCTTATAGTCAATAGTAGACTATTAGTAGTTAAATTCTGAGGGAATCAAAGGTTATGCATAGACTTTTGGCTGTGTAGGGCATCAACCTCCCTATCCATTGTTCAAGGGTCAACTGTAAAGTACATGTCACAAAGTTACAGATAAAGCTAGAAAAATCTGGCAGGATTAAATTAAAGCTGTGTATACCAAGCTAATAGCTTTATTTTTCCTAAATGCAGAGACAAAAGTAGGATGATTTGATGCCTTATTTTGATCTCACCCACTGATGTATATTGAAAACATTAAACTTATCATCTTAATTCTTCTCTCTAATTTTTGCTATTCCAATTAGTAAGAAGTTGGCATAAGGTGTATAAGCTAATAAGAAGAATGCCACACAAATGAATGAGAGTTAAAATGCAATTCTAGACTATATAGCAGTCTTGTAAGTATTTCTGAAGTTTCCACTGGTTACTTGAGAAATAATCAAAACCCTTAAAAATCTCAAAATGGATCTTGCTGAAAGAGCTCTCAATCACAAAATGATTGTTAATGATAGATATATCAGCACAATATAAATTTGAAAATGTCTAATACCCAATTTAAAATTCGACAGAAGTAAATAATTACATCAGATCAATTACATTTTGTGTAATATTGAAATGTAAAAAAGGAGAGAGAGAGAGAGAGAGAGAAACAAGCAATGGCGGCTAAAATGGCACAAAAGTAATGTTGTTTCTGGCTAAAAAGAATTAAAACCTTTTTGGGAAATTTAGATCTATATTATTTGACAAAAAAAATTCACTTAGAAATATAATAACTATAAAGGAAAATTCCCAGAGGCATAAGTCTATAGTCAGTAAAATTGGAGGTGGTTAAAAAACTTGATTCATGAATTTAATAGTAACTATAAAAATTGAATGAAAAGTAATGCTATTGAACATTAGTTCAGTAAAATTCTTTTAATGAAAAAATTGGTAATGATTTAATCAGGCTATATAAAAATACTCAGGGAATTAACTTGGCTTAATAGAGTTTTTTTTCTGTGAGAGCTGTTCTCAAGGAAAACTCATAAATGTAGGTGTATTCTAATGTAATGCTTATTTTCTTAAGCATCCTTGGGATCCAAATCATGGGATCAGTATATTCTCTATCCAATAGGGATCCACTGAAGGAAGGATGTACAAAGGTAAGTTTTGCCTTTTACAGAGATTATCCTAGTAGAGGTAAGTAGGAACACACTAGGGATCGAAGGGAGGCAAGACTGCAGTTATTGTTACAATAAGAAATGATAAGAATCTGTAGCAAAGAGTTGGATTTACAAACTATTTAAGAGGTAGAATCCAGAGTAGCCTGAAAAATCCCTAAAACAGGGGATGCAAAGTTAAAAGAATTCAAAGATCTCTAAGGGTTTATTCCTTTATCACATAGCCTTAAACTGTATCTCCTATGAATCTCTCAAAGGAAGAGACGTGATTTGGAATCATGTGTCAATGATAAAGAGCTATGTGCTGTGATTTTATTGTATCACATAAATACAATATATAACTTTGCAGGGTATCTCATAGTTTTCAAAGCATTTTCACAAATATTCTCAATTTCAATGTTTACAGATGAGGACACTGTGTATCAAAAATGGAAAGTGATTTGAATTGAGATCATACAACTCATAGAATTAGATTTTTAAAATGCATCTCGATCCAAATGCCATCTCCAACACAGTATGGCACCTGACTCGTTTCCTATGATGCTTAGTATTTCTTTTATCAGTAAACAAATTACTGTTTTCTTTTTTTTTAAGTGGAGATATTTAAAATATGGTGACCACGCTTTATTGCAATGATACCATCCCTTTGCTATCATCTCTTAACATCATTATTATTTATATAAGATTCTGTAATCTATTTTCATGACTATGAGCACAATTTATTATTACTAATATTTACAATGCAGAGTTTCTTCTTGCGTATCAATGCTTTTTGTTAAGTTTGCCAGAGTAGCTGTTCATTTTCTAATATATATGAGTGTGATGCTGAGTTGCCCTTAGCTCTTGATTTGTGCTCCAATGTTAGCAGATCACCTTTTTGAAGGCCTGATGATTTTCCTGCAGATGTTCACATTTTGGTTGGAAATAGTTTTTAAATATATGAATGGCAATCATTTTCATTGGAATATCATTGCATGTAGTTATAATTTTATCTCACATGCAGTATATATAGGAGAAATTGAAGTTTTAGTAAAATAACTTTTTCATTTCAGGTATTTGTGGTTCATTTTTGGTAGGAAATAAATGTTTAATCTTTAAACACTGTATATATAGTCAAGCACCATGGAAGATGTTAAAGTTGTTTGAGTGGGTCTTCAGTAAAGAATCTAATAAAAGCATTGATAATCTTGTTGATTATCTTTTCAGAGGTCAGTCAGTTAATGATATGAATGCACATGGAAGGTGCTTATGTATTTCAGTAACATTGACTTCAATGGGTATTTATGCCAAAGTTTTGTTTCTTTATCTTTTCTTGTTTTTGTTGTTATTTCTGAACACACAATTCACTGCTTACAGTATCCATTCCCCAGACTCTTGACAGACTGAAACTGAAGTAACACCTTGACATATCAAAATGAATGCATATTAAAAATTTTAGGCAATGATTAGATATTTTCTCATCTAAATATTGGTTATGGCCATGTACACAAAATACATCTATATATTTCAGGATTATGTAGAAATAGATATCACATCATATGGCTAAATGAATAGCTTGCAATATTTCATTTTTTTCTTCATCATTCCCTTAAGAGTATTACCCTTATGTATATAAAAGTCATAGCACTAATCCTTTAGTGATATGCAAATAGTATGGAGTTGGGTATCTAGTACTGACACAGCTATTTAGACTAGACTGAAATTAAATTTAAAGTGAGATTAAGTTCAATTTCCATTCCTATTTTCTCCTGTGTAAATATTCCCACAAATTTATATGATGACTGAAAAAGATCAAAGGTGTTTGGTGATGACAAATTTCTTTCTCTGTACCAAAGTAACTTACATATACATGATCTGAACAGAAAACCTTGTGTGTTTTAACACTGTGCTTTCACCAACAAAACTAATCAACCTGACTATAAATCTCTGCTTTTTACCTACTCAAACTGAAATTCATTATCATGTTGTCTAGTAATAAATGATACCCAGACTCCTTACAAACTTTCTGTGTGCACAGAATGCAATGCATAGAGTGAGCCCTGAAAACAGTCCCACAACCCTACAGGCGCCCATGGCTGTCCTCTCAAGGACTGGACCTGACTCCATGTGTTTTGTCCCTGTGTTAGATGAGTATCTCCTCCCCCGCCTGATTCCTTACTTTTCTTCCTAGAGTCACCTGTCTCTGAAGAACAAAACTAACCCACCAAAGGAAACGCCGTTAGCAAAAGTGTCCAAAGAGTAGGCCAAGAAATACTTAGGAATAACATTCTTGACTATGGATTTTTAAGAATTTAGGAGGGTTTTCCAGATAAGAGGGAAGATGGGGAGATGAAAGAAGGAAATAGCAAAATAATAATAATAATAATAAATTAAATTTTTAAAAATGTAAAACCTATAAAGATCCAAATCCAAACTTATTTTTTTTAATCCTGATGATTTGTCTAACTCTCTCTACCCTTCCACTTTGCCTCTGGCTAATTTTTTTGTCTCATATTTCTCTCTTCCTCTGCCTTCTATTTTTGAATTTATTTGTGTTCTTCTCTTTCTCCTTCATTATTATAATCTTCAGTTTTGTCAAAAAACATCCATTACTTTTTTAGTATCTGGTAAGACATCAGGTACAGATGATACAAAAAAGGCATAAAACATAGTTTGTGAATACACACAGGTTACAATGGAAGAAAATACACTGATTGGTAAATAATAATACTAATACCACCACCAACAACAAATTGAAATAGTATGTGAAAAATGCCACTGAAAGGTGGCCAAATGCCTACAATTTCAGTGGAGATATTTTGTGGCAGGAGTGACAGAAGAAAACATTCAAAACAAAATAGGACTTGCACAGAGCCTTCAAGGTCCTGAGGAAGTGTAGATGAGCCGAGCAGAGTGTTGAAACTGCTTCCTGTGGGTTAATGAATCATACAGGAAAAAAGACAAAACACGCCCTGCCCAGCTCCAGGGCCAGCTCCTAGCTCACTGGTGGACTCAGTTGTTCTGACAAGGAGGTTAACGTGTATACTAAAGGCAATGGGAAGTTATCAGAGGGTTTTTTTCTTCCTTTTATTTTATATTTTTAAGGTGTAGAGTATAGAAGGAAATGGATGAGACTGCAGAGAGATTAAGAAACTATAATAATACTCCAGGTAAAAAATGATAAAGGCATGAATTAAGGCGATGTCAATGGAGATGAAGAAAGGGGAAAAGACTTTAAAGATTATTAAAAAGTAAAATTATAAGACTTGAGGAGCATTTAAATATATTTCAGTTTTTTTTTCTTGCACCTCAGAGAAATGAGTCTGGAGATGGAAAAACAGGATCATCAATATATAGCAGGTAATGGTAAGGAACTCTGAGCAGAGAAAACAAGAATAAAATTGGCCAAGGATTAAAGCCCATAGAACTCCAATATTTAAAAGTAGACAAATATGAAGAACCAGGAGATAGATAAGCAGATACGTGTATGTGTGTATTGTATAATTCACACATAAACACTAGAATATATATGTGTATGTATCAGTACATGTGTATTTATACGAAGTGTCAAAATATCTATATTCTTTTTTTAATATCTATATTCTTACACTAGTTAATTGTCACTGGTGAAAGGATATCAAGTATCCCAGAACAGAGAAAAGACCTCGCCCCCCAAGCTAACCACTCTGCCCCTCTACTTAATTACATAGAACAAGAGAGGAAAAGGAAAGACAGATCCCTAAGTCCACCTTACCTTTTCTCAAATAAAATGCATTTCAAATTCTAACAATGGTAAGGATCACAGGCAAATTTGTATTAGAAAAATACTTGTAAAAGATTCATAAAAAATAATGTCTATACCCACAAATCTCTAAATTGTGGAGAATTTAGAACTTAGTAAGATTGCTTATTAAATTCAATTCATAATTTGTATTGAAAGCCTGAGATGTGCAAGGCATAATACATGTTTGTAACATGAAATATTTCTTTTAATGTTGCTGGGAAAATGGAGACTTATGACCAGGAAATGAATCTAAACTGTTATGACTCATAACTCACATAATCTAACTCATAAACTCTAGCTGGCATGTTATAGACTGATAGATTTGCCTAGTTTTACACCTTTTTAGAGTCAGAGAACACTCATCTCTATCTGCATTCTCAAAATTATCATCGTCCCCTAAAATTATTTAAAAATGTTCAACAAAGGTTTCCAGGTATCATGGTAAAGAGGCACAGAGCAAAGAGATTAGAAAGTTTTGCGTAAAACTCAACCCAGCATTTTTGCCATGGCAAGGTTTAATTTTGCCTTGCCTGTATTTGTACTTACCTAAAGTACAATAAATAACACATCTGAATTGTGCATATATTTATCCATTAATTGATGTCTCTCTACATTTGGCTCTGGTTTTTTATTCCCTTAGAGTACACAATATAAATTTGATGCCCAAAAGCCTAATACTTCCTATGATCACTAAACTCAATTGTAACACGTTAAAATCAAGCCTACAATCAAACTCATTTGTTGCTAATAAAGAAAAATATAATTTAAAACATTAATAACTTCCCAAATCATACATTGAATTACAAAACGTCCCTCAGAACTTAAAAGGATAAGTAAGATTTGCAGACATAGATAATTAGATTTTTATGTTTTTTTTTTCTAAAAATAAGTATAAATTTCAGGAAAACTATCATTGCCTTTAAAAAAGTATTTGCTCTTGATATTTATGTAAGCAATTGAAGAAAAACTTGATCCTTCAAAATAAATCTATGTCTATCTATTTATTTAAATACAAATTGTTCAGCACAATTGATTTAAAGGTTTCTGGATAACTTTATACTCTCTTACTTTGATCATAAATTGAAAGATATTTCTTATGGTAAAAATTCTTAATAGAGTGAGTTAAAATTTTTGTGGTGATTTGCTCTGGGTCCTAGAAAATATTTCAGTGTTCCTTTGTGCTTATTTAGAAATGCTTTGCAACAGTTCTTGGGTGGGAATTTTTAATGAATATTCACTCTGATTTATGATAATATATATATTATCACCCGGTTAAAATCATTATTCATTATAACTTGGTTTTGGTTATGATAAACTATAGGGAAGGTAAATTGATAAACATTTTTTGTATTAAGACAAAATGCTGTATCTCTATAAACAAATTTTAACCCATCTTTGCAGTTAAAAACAAAACAGTATCTTACACTGCTTTCCATTCTTCTTGGTTACACAAAGTATCAACTGACAATGTAACAAGCTCTAGAGGTAGCTACTGCCCTGCCTTTCAGAGGAAAGAAGAGTGGTGGAAAGTCAAGAACAGATTTCAAAGTCAATTACAGTAAGCAAGACTGTTAAAAAATATTTTTTCCCTTTTTTAAAAACTTATTTGGAATTTCTACAAAAATGCCATTTTCAGTGTCCTTTCAATATTGAAGAACAGCTTTTAGATACTACATCATAAGTAGTATCTATTAAATATCGATTTATTAGTTACATTTAACAATCAACCGAAATGCATCCATGACCCAAACTGAAACTGTTCAAGAAATGTCCATTAAATAGATAACAAATATACCAAGATCTTCAACTTAAATGAATATTTGAGATTCCCCATTACATTTTCCTATAGAATATAGTATTTGTGTGACTCTTAAGAGTTTAAATATTTTTATCTCATCAAGGCTCTAATATTTACCCATCACCCAGGAAGGGCGGTGGCCCCGTAAAAATTTCCAAAGCAAATAATCATTAAAACTATTAGGAAGAAACCAAAAACTTGTTTTAAAATATATTCTGTGTTGAGAGTATGCATAAAATTAATATTTTGTTAAATACCCAAATGTATTATTTTAAACTATCATATAGCTAAGTACTCAATAAAAATATTTCGGTACTAATCAAAATTTGAGGAAGCAAACTCCAGTTCAAAAAGAAAGAGTGGCTTACATGCAACCAAAGCCATATTATGACTTTTAAAAAATCATTTTTTGTTAAAAGGATGAAAATTCACTTACTTTGTCATTAAGATTTCTTCAGACTTTCATAAACTTATATTCACGTATTTGAGGGTTAAGTAACAACATTGCTTTTGTAATACCCTTGAACAGTTTGCAAACAAAGATACGGATAGACAACGTTTCTTTTAAATTGTGATTTTTTCCCCAAAACATTTATGCCTTTTTAAACAGTAACAATGTATTCTGTCACATAGCAAGACTTGTGTCTCTGAGCTACAATAGCTTTGACCATTTTATAGTGAGCTTCCTCATTTCCAATCACCAACACTTAACTTATTTTTATGTCTATTTCAAACCCACATCCCTCCACAAGGAAAAAAAAATAACTAAGGATAGATTAATATCCTTGTACTTACCTGTAACAAACACCCCTGTATCCAGAAAGGCAAAGCCACATGCCAAAAGTTTAAGCCACAAATACATGGTCATATCTGGAAATCAGCCGTATTCCTATGAAACAGCATACGTCCTTCTGAAAGGCAAAATAATAGTTATCTCTGCCAAAGGTTTTCTTTGTGAAACTGAGTCAAAAATAAAAGAAATGAATGCATACTCTTTGCTGTTGTCTTATCAGACAGGGAGCAATTTCCTCCTCTGCTACCCTAAGAACAAACCACTTTGCTAGCTACACAAACTGCTAGGTAGTGATGTCAGATTCGGTTTTACTAACTTCTCCAAAAATACTGTCAAGAATCCTCTTTGCAGGAAGTCAAGAAAGTTGTTCAAAGTCAGTGCAAAAGCATCTTACTTCCTTAATTCAAGTAATTAGACCAAGTTAGTAGGCCTTTTAAAAGATTTTTTCCTTCAAGGAAGATTTTTTTTAAGTCTCCAAATAATACTCCCTTACACTATTCATTACAACTTAAAAAAAAGCATATCCTCCCCCCCCCCAAATAATCAAGAATTTTCTTACCTACGAGATGATAAAACAGATCCAGGGTGGATATACCAAAATGGGGGTTGGCAAGATGACACAAGGATTGAATTAGTAGAAAATACCTGTATTTGATTCAAAATGACCAAGCGAACAATTAAACAATTACCTATCTGGTTATTTTTGCAACCAGTGTCATTTACTAGGAAAACATTCAAACCCCAAATCTTTCACAGATATCCCCATGGGGCTAGCCATGGAATCAGAAAGTCCTGTCTACAGCAGCAAATCCTGCTTAAAAAAAAGAATGCTTCTGTGACTTGAGAGGTCTTCAGTGCTGTTGATGAGGGAAAGAAGAGTGATGAAATTGAGAGCTGGGGTTTTTGTTTTTTGGTGTTTTGTTTTGTTTTGTTTTGTTTTTTACAAAAGCTAACTTTTTTCCCCCTCCGCAATACACTCCCAATCTTTTTGATTAAAAGACAGGAAATTAATATACAGCACTCTTCATGATTCTGATAGTGTTCTTGGCAAGTCCATCGGTTAGGAAAATGCATACTGGTAAAAGGCTACTATGAATTCAGTAACACAATTAAATAAATTGGTATCATTATCACAATATCAGATTCATTTAAAATGAATAGTGCACATGTGCACAAGGCACTATGATTTGAGCCATATATGATACTTAAGGGACTTACAGACAAACAGAACCCTTGCAGTAACTCTACAATCCTCAGTTAGAAAACACTACTGAAGGGTTCCTGTGTTTCAGTGAATAGATCTTTCCATATTTACAAACTCATTGTTTTACCTTGTCACTGGCTACTGGGAACTAGAGAGCTAAATTTGCACACCATCCCTTTGAGCAAATGAAAATAATCCCACATCTGAAATTTTGAATAATAATACTATAATGGGATTTTTGGTATGATATTGATTTTATTTTGATTATTACCATAGCTAACTTATTGGACTGTTGCTATGCCCAGGAATATGCTTGGCACTTTAAATGCATAATCTAATTTGTACAACAATGCTTGAGACAAATAGTGTTATTATTCCCCATCTTCCCCATCTAGTTCAGAGGGTTTAGGTGATATGTCCAATTTCTCACAGCTAAGAAGATGACAAGTTATGTTTTGAACCATCTCTAAGTTTCATGTTACTTTCCTTTCTTGCTTTACTAACCCTCTTCATTTTTTCTCATTTCTTTCCCCAGTCTTTTTTACTATGTATTTAAAAAATTTTTCAATTTCTAAAAGATAGAACATTGATTCCATAAAAATGATGTTGTTCTCTTTTTGCAAGTCTCTTCTTAAATAAAATAGCTGCAAATAGAAGCACTATTCTTCAGGAGGTAAGCTTAATAAGAAATATGTGTCAGGAGTCACAAATTCAAGTACTCAACTATCGAACCTATTTTTCCAAATACATTTGCAATGGAAAACTATCCATGGGTTTGCTTTAAATATCTGTAAGCAAATACTTGTGTTCTATTAGCTTGCTATTATGGCAGCATATTTAGCAAAACTAGAGGCCAGGAAGAGAGTACATGACATTCAAGGGACTCAAGTATAAGAAGTATCCTCTATAACAAGCTAAAGATAGGAGGGGTTCAGAAGCCTTAAAGAGAGATTTTTAAAGGGGCTTTGCAGATCATGACTTTGAAGAAACAGTAAGAACTTGGACTAAATTCCATTTTAAATAAGTGGGCAGAAAGATTCTACCCGAGAAATACTGAGACTAATTCACAATACATGAGTTGAATTATCTGTGTTGTTTTCATGTATTAAAATCGAGTCTAGTGTCTAGGAAATATTAGACTTTGGTTAGCCAAACTTGTATACTACAAAGGTATAAAGAAGTAGAGCCTAATGTGGACAGATAGCAATGGATAAATTTGTGTTCCGTTCAGATATTCTCAGATTGGAGGCAATGGTGAGCCCGAGGATTGATAATCCTGAGATAAAAAGTGTCAGGAGGGAGACAAGAAGGAAGACCCTAGCGGTTTGCTGGGGGAGAAAGCACAGCTTCCCTTTGATAGTGGACAGCATGAAACTGGGTTATCTAGGCAGGAGTCTGGTTAGTAGCTAGCCTTTCCACAGGGCATCTGAGGAAATCTGTGCTTTATCATGCATTGGCCTAGTATCCAAGCCCTAGACAGGAGGAGCAGAACACTTCCATAGAAATAGGACTATTTGTGACAAATTGATGTGATCTACTCTCTTGATTCTGAACAACTGAGGCTGGGAAGGGACCAGGAAACAACATCAGAATTTAAATGTAGTAAGGAGTGTGGTACTTCTTGAGTCGTCAAAATAGCATGTATCCAGAATAGTCACGAAGTTTGATCAATAACATTTTAAAATAATCATAGCTGATTAATTTAATAGATTCTAAAAACTGTAATATTAAATAAGTAAGTGGTATTTATTTAAATTAATTATCATTTCCCAAGTATTTCAGTCACATATAATAAAGGTTATGTAAAGAACAGAGGGACATCTGGGTGGCACAGTAAGTTAGCGTCAGACTCTTGGTTTCAGCTCAGGTTGTGATCTCAGTGTGGTGAGATCAAGCCTCGTGTCAGGCTCCAAGCTTAGCATGGAATCCGCTCAAGACTTTCTCTCCTTCTCCCTCTGCCCTTCCCCCCCACACTTCCTCTTCCTTTCTCTCTCTTTCTCTCAAATAATTTTTTTTAAAAAAAGAGAGAAACAGATTACATGAGATTGACTGCAGAAGCAAACATTATCCATCCATTCATTCAACAAATGTATAGTTATCTCCTAGCATATAAGACAGGTATTTTTTCTAATATGAAGAAGGGATGGTGATCAGAACAGACATGCTCCCTCCCTACTCCATTTTAGTGGAAGAGACAATAATTAATTAACTAATCACCATGACAAGTTCAGCACACAGGACGTACTTGATGTTATGATTTAAGCATATAATAGGGTATTTGGTCTAATTGTGAGGTGAAGTTTACCTGAAATAAAAAGCAATGAAGGTCGACCTAAAAAAATAATGGAAGTTTAGTGGGCATGGGGAGAAAAAAAAAGAGCACTCCAGGCAGAAAGAACCATATATATTGAAAGAAAGAGAGTGTGTTCAAGGAACTGAAAGAGACATGTGTTGCAGGCATAAAGAGAAGCAGAGCTTGGAATGTTGCAATATATAAATGTATCAAATCAACACATTATATACCTTAAACTTCCACAATGTTACATATCAATTATATCTCAATTAAAAAAAAGAGAGATAAAAGAAAAAGAAAGAAACAACAACAACAAAACACACGAGCTTTCCCAGGGAGACGATAGCCAAACTCTGCTAGGCTTTGTGGTTCTAAGAGATCTAACTTTATCTTAAAAGATACAGGGAGATACTGAAACTTTTTAAGCATTATTCTTGAATCTTCTTGCCAGTGATATCTATATTGCCAGATCTTACACCATCACTTATTTCTCTGTTCTCATCTTATGTGATTTCTCAGGAGCATTAAATATGGTTAGCCTCTCCCCCAATCCTTATCTTTTGCCAGTTTCCAAAACACCATTGCCTCCTGATTTTTCTTGACCCTCACTGTCTTGTCCTTAGCAGCGGCCATGTTGAGTCCTGTTCTTCTACCTGATTTCTGAGTGTTGTGATACATTGAAGCTCAGTTCTGGGTCTACTTCTCTCTTCCTGGGTGAGCTCTTTCATGCTGGTGACTCACAGATATGTACCTCCAGCCAGCTCTACAGTTTTGGTCTCTGGATTCACATTTGGTACTTCCTTCTTGACATATACACCTCACTGCCTCATGGCCTCACAATGGAATGTGAAAGTCTTCTTTAAACCTGTCCTAACTCCCAATCTTATCCATATCTGCAAATGTACCTATGTATATCAATTAACTTATGCTAGAACCATTAGTGTTATTTTTTATTTCTTCTGTTCTGTCACAATTATATTCAATTTATTCTATCTCCACCATCTTAACTATGCTCCATTTCCAATTATATCACTTGGGACCAAGCCACCATCACGGCTGAAACAGCCCTTTAACTGATCTTCAGGCTTCTATCTTACCTCCCTTCAGTATTTCCTCCATGGAGCAACAGATTGGATCTTTTCTAAATACAAATCAAATTGTGATAGATCCTTAAAACCTCTCAGTGGTTTTCCACTTTACATGTTGAATAAAATCCCGCTTTGGTACACATTTCTCAACTCCTGTAATGCCCCTTTCCACCTTGTTCACATTAAACTCTGGCCCTTCCTATATTCTTTTCTATTTCAAAATCATGTTTGTTTTTTCCAAATCTAGGGACATATTTTATTTTATTCATAACCACCTTCCCCACTAGAACATAAACCTATGTTCTATATTCTAAACCATGAGGTGTAAGGGATGCTTATTACAGTGGTTGCCATAAGTGATATTTGTTGAATGAATAAATGACTGACTGACTGAATGAATGAGTATATGAATGAAAAGACTTACATATGAAGCTGTGGTATGGCCAACATATTGCTAGTTGACAAGAGTAGGGCCAGTAAAATGGTTGGGAAGCTTTGTTGTACTACAGGCAAGGGGTGATGGCAGTAGAAATGTTTACCAGTGAAAGAAATGACCGAATTACTTAACACCAGTAATTTAAAAATTTAGTATATACTGTTATCAATTAACAAAATATTACAAGAGCACAAAGGAAGGAATACTACATTTTTATGATTTGCTCTAAAAATACATTCTTGTATTCTGCCATTTTGCCTTTTGAAAATGTAGGCATTGAGCAAAGGAATCCATGTTACTCGACAAATCTGCCCCCTGTCTTTGTGTGAAATGCAAATCCAGACAAAAATAAGTCTCAGTAGCATCAAGCTGCATAAGGGGGGAGGTGATGCTGCTTTGACAGATGTTCTTACTCTGAGCACCACAACTTTAACTCTCCTAGTGAGTGTAGGTAAACCTGGTCCATGTTTTCCTATACATCGATGCCAACTGATGCACAAAATACAATACTGATGTCTATGTATTTTTTACCAGTGGTTAAGAAACAGAGTTAAACCTGAGTTCTAGCAAGTATTTAATCTCTCTAATATGGAGCTAATCATACTACCTTAGTGTTGCTTTCAGAACCAAATTAATTAATGAAGCAAGAATCCAATTAATACTGTAGAGTAAACACACTGGGTTAGAATTAAAAGCATATACAATAGAATATGTATTCTACACCTCCTTCCAGCCCCAACAAAAAAGAGAAATAGAGACTCAAAGGAGGGAGGGAGAGGAGCTCCCTTAGGACCTGGCCCTACCAGTTCCTTTCTGCAAATCACACAGGCAGAGTTCTGATAGAGGTGAAGGAGTTTAATTGAATATGAAATGGAAGGGTTTGATTTGCTGGAACAAACCTTTGTGTTTTTTTTGTACCCAAAAGTAGCTAGAAAGTTATGAGAACTGCCCTATAATATTGTTAAGACATGAAAAAAGGAAATTCACTATTCTGTTTTCTTTAATTGACTTAAAGGCTCTATCAGTTGCAATATGCATCCTGGTTTCAGTGATGCTAAAATACATTTTATAAAATGTGCATAGAATCAATGGAATGTAGCAGGATAGCTGACCGGTGGCAGAGGAAAAATACAATGATTTTGTTTATAACTAAGTGAGTTCAGACTGTTTAATAAACAGGTAATTATATAAAGAACTATGATATAGGCAATGAATTCTTCTACCAATTTCCAAATCTGCCTCACTCAGAAAGTCTTGTAGCTTTTATCAAACTAAGAGAGTATTCCACTCTGGCCTGATCTTCTGTGGATTCCACATTGTTCTTATTCCAAAAGGACAAAGCTGAGATGTGTATGTTTTACTTCAGGCCCCACATTACTGATTACAAGCCATGCTTAACATTTGTTGATTCTTTTAAAGACTTCAGGAAGGTGAACTCTCTCTCCGCATTTCTTTCTATACTGGCTCCTGGCAATGGATGACTTTCCTTTCTGGACTATTCCAATTGCATAGCTAGATGCATACATATCACATGTAGCAAATATAGCACAGTTGATGTATCAGCTTCCATATATATGATGAAATAAAATGTTGGAAAATAGGACGACAGCATAAGATGGAAGTCATGACCCCATTTATGACCTATTGTGTATGCTTGAATTATAACAGGGTCACTAAGATGTCATGAGAGCATCTGGTAAAATATAGTAATTATTGCATGCTTGCTTAATTAGTTAACTTTGTTTCACAACAGCACTCAGATAGTATTATTACTTTCTCAACAGATAGAAAATAAAAAACAAAAGATGATGCACACTTTGCTGTATCTTAACTGTCACTGATGTCTACCCAGCTGGTGTCCTGCCCACCTGTACGGATGTGTTTGCCCTTTCAAGCAATTTCCTATCACTGAAACAACTCTCTAATTTTTCATCAATTTAATAATAGAAGCAGGGGTAGGTGGTAGCTTCTTTCTTTGTAGCTCTGATTATTTGAAAGTGATGTTAAATAGTAGTCTTTGCATATTTTTTCATATTTTTATAAAACATTTCTAAAAGCCCATCTTTGAATCACACAATGGCTGGAACAGCAAGTGGAACAGCTGCATAACATCAATAAACAATGGTAGACAGTGTCACAAACTAAACAAAGTTGTAAAATAGGCAGTTTTAAGTTACAATTTCTGCATCCAGCTTGAAACTGGTGCAAATATATAATGGACAATAAAAGCAAAATAAAACAGAAATGCTTTTTTTTCAAAAAAGCTAACGGCAGATCCCATATATTTCAAAGAATGTTGGTGTGCAGACGTTCCCAGGTTGTAATACAGAGTGTTAGATGAGTGTAATACAGTGTTAGATGAGCTATGGGTTGGACTCTGCTAAATTAAATCAAATAAAACTAAATTAAGTAAAACAAGGGCCAAACACATGAATGCGCAAATTTGATGTAATGAGTTCCTAGAACTTCAATCTGTTGCAATTTTTAAAAGTCATGTTCTTGACATCTTAAAGCCATTGCAGATCGCTTTGGCCAATCACTGAAATGCATTAAAAAGACTCATTCTCTATTCTGATTTATAGAACGTCTTTAACACATTAGCTCTGGTTAGGCTGGTTTTAGTTAGATGCAATCTTAAATTCTTCCTCAGGTTGACAACATGGGATACAACATGCTATTTGGGGTTGGAAAATCCTGTATTATTTAAAAAAAAAAAAACAATTTGAAAAACATAAATGTCTCATTTTGTTTGCTTCAGTAAGGTCCACCTGTGGAGAGACCTAATGCCACTTCCTCTGAGGAATCCTGGTCACCCAGCCCCTCCCCCCAAAGTCCCTGTGTGCAGTATTAGGACATGTTATGCTTGTGCCCATGCCAAGATGGAGTGCTTCATGACAAATACTCTATGCATTACACCGCCCATGAGGAACAGGACCAATGCCATGGGCATCCAAGTTCCACATACTATATTACAAACCAATAAAAGGAGAGTTCAATAGTTGCAAGACTTTGCCTCACTAGGCATCAGAGCTGCTGCTTCTGAGAATAAAAAGGTGAGAAAACCTGCTACTTGGGCCTCTGAGTTGGGTAAAAGTACTTCTTAGTGTGATTTCTGAGAAGCCAAACTCCTTTGGAGAGTGAGAGGAGGTGTGTGGTGCCTAACTTTGTGAGTCACGTGTGTAAGAGACCTGCACTCAGCTATCCCTTTGGTCTGGTCTTCTGGGATGTTTGTTTCTTACTCTGATTTTGTATGCATTACTCTGGCCACTGGTTAAAGTGAGAGTTCCCCAGGATGTCATGAGAGCACCTGGCAAAATAATTAGAACTCTAACAGTGTACACACTGGGGACACACTGGGGGGGGGGGACCAGTGGGAAAGAGGGGGTGAAAATTAAACTCATCATCTTTCTTCCCCAAATATGATTTTGTTCTAGGGTTCCCTACCTCAGTCTGTGGTACCACTAGCCACCCCACTGTGAAAATAGAAACCTCGGGATCACTCTCAAAACTTAATTCCTCCAATCCATCACTAGCTTTTCTCCACATTACTTCCTAAATATATCTTCAGCTTATCAACTTGTCTCCACGTACACCACCACCATCTTAGTCCAAACTACTAACACTGATTGAATAAACAACTAAAATGGCCTTCTAACACTTTTGCCTGTATCTGCTCTAATATGATTTCTCACTCTCCAATCCATTCTCCACACTTTAGTCAGACAGGTCTTTTCTAAACAAAATTGTATCTTGTGCACCTGACCTTCATCCTGTCAATATTTCTCCACTGAATCTGGATTCAAAGAAAAATGCCCGATGCTCATCTTCCTCTACAAGCCCAGTTTTTACCATCTCCCTCTCCCATTCAGGGGGCACAGGCTCAGACCCTCCTGTTTACTATAGCCTTATCAAGTAAGAGACTTTATTTACAGTGCCCTCTCTACTTTAGTTTAAAAACTCTCCTATCTAGCAATATTCTCTCAGTCCTACAGGTAGGATCTATAGTCCTTGTCTGTATGAAGTCTTCCTTTACTTTTATGATTAGAACAAATAGCCTCCCACTATTTTTTTTTTCATCTCTTTCATGGCACTGGTCACATTGTGTGGGTAATTATTTAATTTCTGTCTGTCTCTCCCACTAAAGCTTATGTTTCATGAGGATGGCCACCCTAGCCCATGGGCAGAGGTATACTGTAATTCATTGTTAAATGCATAAATAACCACAGCATCCTTCTTAACGTGTCTGGGCAGCCCAAGATTTACAGAACTTCTTTGCAACCCTGAGATAGAAATGCAATGTCCTGCCCCTTTCAGTATAAAATTGGCAGATTTTTCTAATTGGCAGTTAGAGCTGGATTGAGTTACAGGAAATAAAGAAATGTGACAAGTTTTGAACACCTGAATTAAGGTCACAAAATTGTATCTGCTATACTTGCTTAGTTGGGCACCTTTATTCTTCCTGTTTACAAAGACAAATTCGTTTTTCTGCACTGTATGCAGAAGGAAACAGAATGAGCATGTAAAACCAAACTCAGCTTCCAAAGATGTAGCTCTGTCTTAATCCAAGTCCCTTTCACTCTCATGAGCCCTGGGTTCGTTAGGGTTAATGCTACCCACTGGAACAAATAGCACCTCACATTGCTAAAAGCTCAAACACAGATGGAGCTTATTTCTCACAAAACAGACCAACTTGCTGTTCCAAGGTTGACTGTTGGTCTTCACATAGTGATTTAGGGACACGGTCCTTTCCACCTTGAGGCTTCACAGTTCCCGGCCTTGCTATTATTTTCGTTTAGTGGCAGAAGGGGAAAGAAAGCATGGATAAGGCACAAACAATTCTTAAAAACCTCGTCTGGAAGTGACACACATCACTTTGCCATCCACTCTCTTGACAATAACTCGTCACATTGTCAGACCCAGATACAGGGGGAAAGGAGTAATGGGAAAATGTAGTCTCCAGCTGGGCATCTACTGGCAAGCTTCCTATGGAAGGGGAGAATAAATATAAGTTTTGGGGGACAGCTAGGCATTTCTACCAAAAATACTCCAACTTTGGATAAGAAAAATTTCCACGAAAACTTAGTAGTAGAAACGAGAGTGCCGAAACATTGTACAGTGCATATAAAAAAATAAGTAGAATATTATGCACACCCTGTAGGAATTCAGTTCATGGAGAAAAATGACAAATGCACCACTAACTCTAGTATAATATAATATGATATTTGTATGAACAAATATATGTGTGTGTTCAATTTTTTGATGAATATAAGACAGTTCAAATCTTCAGGGTATACTTAGGTCTTAAGAATTGCTTATTCTTTCAGGTGATTGTCAAGCATTGGGTTTTTTTGGTACTGAAGGAATATTATCTTTAAAAAGTTACTTGTTTTACAGGAGAAGCATAGTATTTGTGAATCCTTATTACTTGTCAAGTAATCTTGGCATTTTCATTCTTATGGATTGCTGATATATTTAATATGTAAAGTAACAAATTTTCATGGTAAAAAAAAATTGTAGGTTGCTGGAGGGGAGGAGGGTGGGGGGATGGGGTAACTGGGTGATGGACATTAAGGAGAACACACGATGTGATGAGCACTGGGTATTATATAAGACTGATGAATCACTGACCTCTACCTCTGAAACCAATAATACATTATATGTTAACTAATTGAATTTAAATTTTAAAAAAGAAACAAATATTTTAAGCAAAAAAAAAAGTAAACTAAGCACTATAACCAGGACAACAGAGTAGTGAGCAAACCAGAATAAAAATGGAAAAATATCATGTACCTGTACAATTTTATAGGACAAGAATATAATTTAAAATATCAAGGGGGAAGTTTCAGCTCTAATTAGTTATGTTTTTCTCAAATACTGCTACTACTGACCACAGCATCCTGCTTGGATGGAGTAGTGGTGGTAAGGTAGTGGTAGTGTATTCAGTACGTACCATGTGCAGAGCACTGTGCTAAGCACTAATGTGAATTTACCCTCTTGATCATTGCACCTGTATGAGGGAATATTGTGTCTTCATTTTTTCAGGTGAATGAACAGGCCAGGATTAGGAAAGAAACTTTCCTTCGTTCATTTATAAGAGACAGAATTTAAATTTGAACCCAGGTTCTGAGTTTAAGAATCTGAACCCAACCCAACTCCCCAAAATTCTGCATTAAGGAGTTTTCACTTACGAATAAATGTAAACCTATGTAACTCAGATGGGAACAGAAATGACACAGAATCAAGTAACATTTTTAATCAAACCTACCTACCTGTCTCTTAGAAGTATCAACAGTGCTGATCCATGTAATACAAAAAAGCAATTTTTCAGTGGTCTACTACTTAAACTCTTCTACCCAGCTTTGAAATATTGTGGCTCGGAGCCCTAGTCCTCTTCCCCACTTCCTCCTGTGATAACCTTACCGACTGCCCTGAACTGGAAAACCGTAGATTTCCATGGATCCAGAGATCTATTCACACTTTCTATGCTCAGTCCAAACCTTACCTCTGGGTCCCTGCTTCCTATTGCCTGAAATGTCAAGACACGTGCGTGTTCCACGGACAAGCATGTCGAATCTGACTTCGCCACACCCCACACCTGCCCTCCTGGCCCTGCACACTTCGCCGCCTTGATGGAGGGTAAAGCCATCTACCCAGTTACTCTCGAGGCAGATACCGGCAGATCACCTTGCATCCTCACTTCTCCTCATTCTTCATCTTCATGTTGAACTACCAAGCCCAATCCAGACACACATTTTCTCAGTTGAGTGTCTAAGATATGTACCCATGTCATCTCCTTCTTCCCACTTCTGCTACTGCTATGTCTATAGGACACCACTTCTTTCCTAGAGCACTAGTACAGCATCTTAACCTGGCTCTCGGCTTCCACTCTGCCTTCTCCACAAGGCAGCGAGAGAATTTCTTAAAATGTAAATATGCCTCTGTCGTGTCCTTGCATAAAAGCTGTCACTGGGTTCCATTTGCCATTCAAATAAAATCCGAATTCCTTGTCAGAACCCACAAGGCCCTGTAAATTCCAGCCCCAGCCTGGTTCTCACTCTTGACCCTCCAGACTCTCACTCTGTGGTGGTCCAGTGTTTATTTTGGCCACACTTGGGTCGTTACGTATGTTGCTTCCTTGAACAATGCTCTTTTCCTCCGACCTCCCATCATCAAGTCCTCCTCACTTTTATATCATGGCTTAACTCTCGGAAAGGACGTCCCTGACCAGGTTCTAAAGAAGATGTATTCTCTCCTTCATCTCAACCTCTTAATCTTTTCCTTTGTAACATTTTTCAGTAACTGATATTTTATTTGTACATTTATTTACTAGTCTTCCATCTGTTCATTCCACTTGAATGTAAACTCCATAAGGGCAAAGGGCCTACTTGTCTTGCCCACCCTTAAGTCATGGTGCCAGGAACAGTGCCTGTCTTCTAGAAGGTGCCCAGTACATATCTGTTAGTAGAGCAGAGAATAATGGTATAAATGAACAAGTAGCTTCATACACAACTACATGAAAAATGTGCATTTCTTTTTTTTTTTTAAATATTTTATTTATTTATTTGAGAGAGAGAGAATGAGAGATAGAGAGCATGAGAGGGAAGAGGGTCAGAGGGAGAAGCAGACTCCCTGCTGAGCAGGGAGCCCGATGTGGGACTCGATCCCGGGACTCCAGGATCATGACCTGAGCCGAAGGCAGTCGCTCAACCAACTGAGCCACCCAGGCGCCCAAAATGTGCATTTCTTTTTCCCACATGAGGAAACTTTAACATACAAATAACTTTGTTAGATAAAGATTTGGCGTAATACATAGATAGCTTGTACTTTTGAGACAGCTTTCCTTCCTAAAAATTTAAATGTTGCCACTAAGTTTTGAGACCTTATGAAAAGTTATTTTGTTATCTGCATTTACTGGCACCTTTGCTTAGCACAGTTTCCTAAATATAAAATGGTAGTTACTTACATCAAAAACTAATGATGTAATGTATGGTGATTAACATAACAATAAAAATTTAAAGGAAAAAAAAGTAAAATGGTAGTTACTACTTTATAGCATTAGAATGTGAACTAAATGAAATGATGTGCCAAGCATCTAGCACAATGCCTTATACTAACAATAACTGTTAGTTCTTTAGAGAACACAGCTTGGGATCTAGACATTGATCCAGGAACCAGAAGACTTTCTTTCTGTTCTTGAGTTTCCCACTTATTTGCTCTCTGACCACTTAACCATTCTTTTTCTTATTTCCCTATTTATGGGAAATTATTCACCTCTTCCTACCTATAAAATTATCTCTCATATCTTAGCTTCCTCAGCTAATGATTAGACAATCCATTATTGTCTCAATTGGAAAAGTTTAAGATAGTTTGTCAATGGACCTTAATGGTGGCAAAAGGGGCAAAAATTAAAATGCTAACTTTTTCCACATAAGATTCTAGTCAAATTTTCAAAATATCCCAACCCATAATTTGTAACCATCTTTAAACATGAGTTTCAAAAATCTGCAAGTCCATCCTTTCAACTTCTTACTTAACAAGTTAATTATCATATACAAGTTCTTAGAATCACTAATCTGAAGGAACCTGCCAGCATGCATCAGGATAGCACCTGTGTTTTGCTTTCTGAGGTAATCAGTTGGCTCAGATGGACTGTTAGGGGGTTTTGACCTTTGTTTCTAATTGTTTCATTATGTTTTAGGGAAATGGGCAAAGGAAGCTACCCGCCTACTTTCTAGTCAGCACATTGGCCAAGAATCATACTTGGATTTCATTGTTCTGTCTGAGCACATGAAAGGGTTACTAGCTAATAAAATAACATCTCGTTGTGATTGTGCATGAACTAGAAAATCAAGGGAATAGCTATTTAATAATCATTAAATCTATTTAATCTAATTAAATCTAATTAAATCTAAATAAATCTAATTAAAAATCATTAATTCTAAAATCTTCAGTTCTACATTTGATCCTTATTTCCAAATTAAAGGTGAAAGCAAGATAAAACTAGCTTTTGTTTGTTTGTTTGGAAGCAAAGAAATTTTATCAAGACAAAGAGATTTTATCACTTTACTAAAGAATGGTCATTACAAAAATGTTCACTTACTTGGGAAAAAATAATTCAACAAATGCCCTCCGCCGTCCAAATATTTTCTCTTTTGGAAAGAGACTATAGGTCCAGTGTGAGAGTGAAGATGGTCACACACTCTTTTATTTTTTTAGAGAGAGAGAGAGAGAGAGATTGGGAGCATGAGGGGCAGAAGGGCAAAGGGAGAGGGAGACAGAGAATATTAAGCAGGCTGTATGCCTGATGCAGGGTGGGTCTCAATCTCAGGACCCTGAGATCATGACATGAACCAAAATCAAGAGCTGGCCACTCAACCAACTGAGCCACCCAGGTGCCCCAGCTACACATTCTGTGACATTACTTGAACAATAGAAAAGCCTTTAAGAAAATGGCCCTTTCCATTTCCTGTCCTATGAATACTTACTCTTGAAGCCTTAAGCCTAAGGTAGCTACATGTAGAAGTCACTTAAATTAACAGTCAGCAGATTTTTCTGTTAAATGTCAAATAGTAAATATCTTAGGTTTTGTAGGATATATGATTGCAGAGAGTAGACAATATTTAAACAAATACGTGTGGCTGTGTTCCAGTAAAGCCTTATTAGGGGATACAAAAATGCTCCAGACTTCATGGTACATTATTCTTCAGATTTTTTTAACATTAAAAAATTTTTAAATCTTAGCTCATGGGCTATACAATAGGCTGCCGACTGGGTTTGGCAGAGTGAGATCTTGAGAGAAAAAGAGATACTCAGCAGTCTTCAATTGTTCTAGCCCTCAGACATTTGTGTGAACCCAGCTGAGGCCCCATATAGCAGGGCAAGATGAGTCATCTGCACTGTGTCCTATATAAATTCTTGGTCCCCAGAATCATGAGATATGATGATAATAAATTGTTTTAAGCTGTAATTTTTGGCATAATTTGTTAGATAATAATGGACAAACAGCGTGGCTCTTAAAATAAACATGATGATGAAAAGCTATATTTAATTAAAAAAAAAACTGTGACTATTTCACTAGCCTTACCCCTTACAAATGTCTTTTCCCACTGGGCCATATGAATCAACAATTTTGACTGTATTGATCAAAATAATTAGTTTTCTTGGTGCCATCAATACAAGTCCATTATCAAAATGAACAAAGTTTCCACTGAAAAGATCTACAATGAATGGTAAGAGTTACACTAAAATCAAGTAGGAGATGACTTTTCTGATTTTGCCATTAGAAATTGCACAACAAATGAAGCTCCGAGCTTTCCAAATCTTGGTTTAAAGGAACCAAGTATTTCCTTCATTACCCTATAATTGGCCCATTGTTTTTGCCATCATTCTTCCTCCTTCTGGTGGCTCTGTGAGTGTACCCTCCTCTCCACTGTCAGCCACCGTGGCTCTGAAGACGCTGCCTTCTCAGGTGAAGCACATGACTTGGCTCTAAGCCCGTTGGGGTAGAACTCTCTCATGGCCAGAGAAATTGGTTCCACAGTGGGCACATAACCCAATCAGAGTCAGTTTGGCTCAGGTGAATTTAACTGGATTTCTGGGAAAGAACTTTCCCTTAATGTTTTTTTTCCTGCTGGACTGAAAATTGAAAAAATTAAAAAGGCTGGAGCTTGGACCTTCTCTTGCTACCATATCATTTCTAAAGCTAAAGCCAACACAGCCTAAATGCAACCATGGGGAGGAGAACTAAGAGATGTGTGAAAAACATGTTATTTTCATGTGTTAAATCTAGTTATTTCTAACCTAGTCCTAGCCCTAAGTGTTTTATCTTACATTAACTGATAATTAACCTCTTTGCTTAAATTAGATGAAGTCAAATTTTGTGACAGTTGCAACAGAAAGTGTCCTGAGTAACCACATGGGACAAGACTTTCTTAGAGTGGAGTATTCAATTATTTACCCTTCAACAAATACTTTTAGAATTATATCTAGTATATTCCAAGCATTGGTAATAGGATGTAAGAACACAAAAAATAAGTAGGAACAAAGCTTATACCCACCAGCAGCTTACTATCTAGTAGGGAAATAGACTTATAAACAAATATTTAAAATACAGTGTGATAAAAATATAACATTGTGGCATGAAGGAGGAAGTGATCAACTATGCTTGAGTGGTGAGTAGAAGGTGCACAGATGAGATTATTGAGCTGGGGTGGGGGTTGGGGGAACAACAAGTACAAATGTACCACACAGAGGTTTCCAACAAAACGCTTCAATTTCACAGAATCATGGTGTGCAAAGTTGGGAATATGGAGAGGAAGGCCATTCTTGGACCAGGAAAAGCCCTGGTTGTGTTACTCATAGTTTGGATTTCAGCTTGTGGGTGATGAAGAATCATCAAAGCAGTCTAAGTAGGGGAGGAATATAATAAAATTTATTTTTGCTAAATCTTTTTGTCAGTGGCGTAGGGTAGATTTGACTGA
Organism: Eumetopias jubatus; assembly: GCF_037043125.1. Taxonomy (NCBI): domain Eukaryota; kingdom Metazoa; phylum Chordata; class Mammalia; order Carnivora; family Otariidae; genus Eumetopias; species Eumetopias jubatus. The sequence goes on from NW_028274818.1 coordinate 31,389,893, forward strand.
GTGGAGCGACCATAATCATGACATCATGATGAGGGCCAGAACCAAAGGAAAAGCCATAGAGCTGATGGCAGGAACCAGAGGCAAAAGGTCTTAAAGATGCCTCATCAATGCATTTCAGACTGTCAATTTCAATGGAATGAAAAACTCCTGAGTACTCACCAGTATTTATACTAGTCAGACTTATAAGGTATGGTAAATGTGGGTAAAAGTAAAGATCTCCCTTTTCTCACACTATCACGTCTTCTCCTGTTTTGTATCTTTTCTCCTCACTGCTACCAACTCATTTTCATTTTCTCTCAAAAAAAGAACGTACAACTTGGTAACATCTCATTTTTAAAATTTTCTTTTCTTTTTTTTTTAAGATTTACTTATTTGTTTGAGAGAGAGAGAGAGAAAGAGAGAGTGGGGGGAGGAGCAGAGGGAGAGAATCCGCAAGCGGACTCCCTGCTGAGCTCAGAGCCCCACACAGGGCTTGATCTCAGGACCCCTGAGATCATGACCTGAACTGAAACCAAGAGCCAGATGCTCAACCGACTGAGCCACCCAGGCGCCCCTAAACTTACGGTTGGTACATTCTCTCTCTCTCTCCCTCCCTGTCTTTCTTTATCTCTCTCTCTCCTTCCTTCTTCCCTCCCTTCCTTCCTCCTTTCCTTCTATCCTTCCTTCCCTCCTTCCTTCCTTCCTTTTCTCCAAGCACTCAAAATGTGTCTAGTGTCGTAAAATTCCAGGAGGAAAAAGGGAGTGGAGCTTATTTGTGAAGAATGTCGTTGGAAAGCAAGTGTGAATAAGGAAAGAATTCTCAAAGCCTTAGCACATTTAGGGCTGGGTCCTCCCACGACATTATGTCCACATGGTTCCCCACTAACACATGGTGTAGGAAGTGGCATCTTGGTCTATAAGATGTAAAGTAACTAATGGAGTGCTCAAATGTAGCTCTCCACAAACTCCTCTGTTGCTTCTGATGTGGGCGGAAATGAGCTCAGCCTGCAACGCTCCACTGGTTTCACTCCTCCCTAGCTGGGTGGTGCAGCTGCAAAGTGTGTGCTATGAACCTTGTGAGCAAACCTCTGAGAGCCACAGATCCATGACTGGTGGCCGTAAATTAGGGACAAACCAAACCAGAGGCATAGTGACCTTAACAATGGGAACATGGCCTTTCATCTCACTACAGAATGAATTCCTCACCCACAGCTCAAAGCCCCTGGGAGCAGAACATTCCCAGTGCTGAGAGCACTTCCTCTGTGATTAACTAAACAGCCTCTACTCTATAGACAGGAACGCATGCTCACAGGAAGTCAGTGGTTCCCTTTTTAACCATACCTGCTCGCCGTTTAGTCTGCAGTCTGCCTTATAAAACTTCTCTGTGTTGGACGGGCTCAAGGGGCTGTCATCTTTGCCCTGCCCTCCCGTGGAACTTCTTTCCAATGGCTGAGTGGAGAGTGGGCTGTGGGGCAGGAAGCAACCACCTGAGTTTCACAGCGCAGGTTTTCTCAAGGGTGAGGCAGAACTCCAAGCTCACAGCTGCAGGAGGAATTCAATGCCCAGGTTAGAGTCCCCCTGTTGTTGCAGAAGTGAGCTGCACGAGCTGCCGATCAGCATTCATATGGCTATCGTGGGCAGCACCTCCTCAACAGGAGAGATCTGCTCCCCTCCCATGGCACACATACGGAGCTCACGCAGTCCCTGCCCCTGGCTAAGAGATAGACCCAACTCAAGACAGGAGCCTTCACTGAAATAACGCATGACTGGAGAACACCCAGGATAGGTGGCAAATGTCTGCTATGCCTTGAAATATATAAATAAGGAAAGACCTCTTTCCTTGTTACCATGTTGTTGATTGTCTCTGCAATGGTAAATGAATGATGGAAAAGAAAAAGGGTGGGGGAGAAGAGGACCGTATCAATGACAAAAGTGACTCTATCTCCTCAAGTATATTATGAAGGATAGTATATATTTTGGTCCTCGTCAGCTGATTCATGACTGCTGAAGGAGCTCCATTCTGGTGGATTTATCCCTGTGATCCCAAAGGATTCAGATGAATAAAATCCCCGGAAGCCAGCTCATATTTGCTGTCTGTTGCTTTAATCTTTGTTTCTTGGTAATATAAGAACCAAGTCCATGTTGTACTGTGTTTGAAGACAGTGACCCGCCGCGTGATGTTCTGTGGTAATAGTTTTAAAGGGATGTAAGTGAATCTAGGTTTTCTGAATAGAAGAGGGGCTAATTGCACAAACATAGTGCTTCCATGTTAAAGGATATAAACAGCTCTTTTAAAGTTTATAAATGTTGACACCCTGTGGATTCTCTATGTATCAAAAAATAAAATGCAAGGTAAATTGTGTGCAAAATTCACACCACCCATTATTCACTTGATAAAATTTCATCATGACATAAAAAAAATCTTACTGTTCTACACATGCACACACTGTTATTATAGTTTTATTTGTATTTATGTTCACCTGGAAATTACATAACATATTTCCAAGATAAAATCACAAATCAGTGGTAAAGTCAGCTTTTAAAAACCTATTTGTATTAAGAGAATTAAGAGAATCAAACTGACCAACTGTAATGAAAAGGAAACTTTTTCTAACTTGTACAAGTTGGCTTTCAAACTAAGTCAACTCTCAATATTAAATAATATTGAAGAATTTGTGGTAATTTTGTTACATATGTGGTAATGGTATGATAATATGAATGTGAATGTAGGAGAATGCTGATAATTTCTTGTTTACTCAGGCTGAAGTCTTTAAGAGCAAAGTGTCATGATGTTTTTTATAATGCTTCAAAAAAATCAAAGAGATTAAACTGAGAGTTTCATAGGCAGGCAGACAAAGAAAATACAGAAAAATGAGAACAATTGGTGAATCGAAGTGCAGGTATGTGGGTGGTCACTGTACAATTCTTTTTCTTTTTGTTTGAAATTTTCATAATACAAATCTTAAAAAAGAGTGAATGTAAGAAGCATGCAAATTTACCTCACAGTTGGGGCTTCCAGCTAATGGTATCTTATCAAAACTATTTGATATTCACCCTCTGAAATATTATCATTCAGTGTTCTATAACGAACTGAATTATCGTGTTCTATAATGAACACTGAATTATCGTTCAGTTAAGAAAGAGGTCACTTTCAAATGCACATTCATGATGAATTTAACCACCTTCCTGTGAAACGGGCAAGTTTATTCATGGATGGGAAAAGTGCATTCTGCAGAACACATTGTGTAAGATTCCATTCATGTAAGAGTGTATGTGTGCGTGCGTGTATGTGCGTGTGTGTGTGCGTGTGCGCGTGTGTGCATGTGTGTGCGTGTGCGTGTGAGAGAGAGAGAGAACACAAATGTGTGCGTGGAGAGATGTCCAGAGGTATGTATCCCAAGAGGGAAACACTGATTATCTGAGCATCAGATTGTTGAGTGATATTCTCTTTTTTGTACATTGTAGTCTCATTCAGTTTTCTGTAACCAGTGTTATATCATTTTAAAACGCACAAGTTTTAAGAGGGTTTACGGCACATAGAGAACACATTGACTTTAATCCTGTCCTATTTGAAAAATACATGAACGTGTTGGCCAGCGACATATTATTCTATGTACAGCGCACATGCATGATACTGACTTTCTCAAGAAAAACAATGACATTAAGCTCTTTTTAAGGTTGTGTGTATTCACCTTTCTTTTCCTTTTTCGCTCGGGATGGCATTTGACTATGTGGTTTTTATTTCAAAGAATTTGAAATTCTAAATAAATACCTTCCTTAACACTGTATTTTCCTCCCTATCTAAGGAAAGAATTATTCATATACTGGAGGCAGTCTTAATCATAAGAGAAGTTAAGTCAAACTGAACTGTTACATTTTCAAGGAAAAATCTCTTTCTACTCGTTTAAGGTATCACTAGCAAAGCAAGCCTAAGCATATCCAGAGAGCTGACATTTGACTTTCACTCCCACCTCATGGCATATCTTACAAATGAATTGCACATGTATTGCTTTCATAGAGGTGTACCTCATTATGAAATAGAACAAACTAAAATCACATTATTGCCTAGTTGATACTTTCCTTCTTCATGTTTATTGAAGTGATGAAATTTAGTCTTAATTTTTAACATCTGTAGCCATATTTATTAGATATTCACCATGGCTAGACTTGGACCCCACTTACAAAGTAGCACACTTACATATTTAAAAAGTTAACAGCATGCAACAAACAGAATAGGATTCCAGTTGTTGCTTGAAAAGGACAGAGATAACTTTCTCTACTTCCTTCCTTAGTGGATTAGAATGTGTTCGATGTTGTTCATGCAAATGTATGCAGCATAGTTCAAGCAAGAAACAGTGAAATGACACCATTACTAGTGCCTTTCTTTCTAGTTTGTTCCATTCATTCTTCTGAGTAAACCCATTCTCAAGAAAGGATCAGAAAAATTCCGTCATAGTGATAGAGTGGATGGAGTCCTCAACTGAAAATCAATGATCTAGAATCTAGTTGTATTTCTGCTATGAATTAGCTACAAATTAGTTAACTTATCTGAGTGGCTGTCAACTTTGTTGATGAGTGCTTTGGACTTGGGGGTTTCTAAGGTTCTTATGTGCTAATGTTCAAAATCCGGAAAACTCTGTTAAAGTGGAAGAGTCAATTTCCCCTGAGTAGAGGAACATAATGCACAAGGACAATTCAGCACAACCAGGTTCTGGAGCTGTATCCAGCCCTGGTGGATAAATCGATGTCTTCTGATGCTGGCAGGTCTCTTCTGTATCAGTTCAAGGCAACTGATATTCACCTCAAGGGTCCCCTTTCTTGTTGTTTGCATCAGATGCAGTAGGTAAGCTGGTTGAAATCACAACATTAGAATATGACCTCTTTGTTTCTGCGGCTCCTATTTTTTTTTTTTTTAACTTGACATCTCCCTCTGACCATTCCCTCTTCCCTGCATAATATCGTATGTTGCTTACTAAGATCTAGCACCAGTTCAACTCCCTTGGATTCTTGTAATGGAAAGAGGACTTCAGCAAATATGCAACTGAAATCTAAAAGTGCTATGGGTACAAGGTGTCAGAGCAATGCTGCAAGCTGCTTCTACAGCAATAGGATATGGTGCTGATAGTTTCTACTGTGATAAGACTTGTTGGCCCTTGGCATAGACATTGACACCCTTAATGGTGTACGTTGGCCACCTTGATGTGTATGTCTGTGGATATCAGCTGCAGCGGCAGGTACCGGTAGCAAACTAAAATCAGCACTTTCAGCAAAGATTGTAGTGAAGGAAACATGTCATCAGAGCTGAAAATAAGGAAGACCAAAGATGGTAAGAGGGGGGGCATAAGTGGTTGAGTCAGTGGTGGCATATATGAGACTACACTCCCCTGCCCCACTGGGGATGCTCAGAACTATCTGAAAAGAATATGAAGAATGCAAGATGGAGTTCACAAATGGCAAAAGGGATATTGTGAACCAATTCTTACCTAGGATGGAGTAGGAAACACATTTTACATGTGTTTTAATGACACCCTTACTTAACCCCAGCTACCTGAAAATCATCTATAACTAGTTTAAATCATCTATAATTACCCTCTAAATTTTCCGTGATCTCCAGAATCCCAACATTAATACAATATTCCATGATATAGTATATGCCATTGAAATAATGTCAACTATGCTGAAACTCTGAGGCATGTAAATATGTCATTATCAATCAATCAATTCACATATATTTAAGCCAGAAATTTGTATTGATTATCTACTCTATGGTAGATGCAATGCTATTATAGCAATGGTGTGGTATATCAGTAAAATGTCCACCAAAATAAAGGATCATGAAGATAAATTTTAAGAGATTATCCATAGCCGCCCTTTATCAATCGCTTGCTATACACCAGACATTTTAATAAACCCCTCCATACATTTCTTCATTTAAATGTTGAAATCAGTATTGTGTAGTGTAGTATTATCCCCTTTTATAAACCTGAGAGACGGATTTCAAAGCAAGCACTATAAACTTGTGGCTATTATTATTATTTTTTGACCCACATTGTTGTTTTTGCGGTTGTTTTGATCTAAATTGGTTGCTAGCATTTGAAAATATTTAACTAATATAACAGTATATATTAGCTATACTGGAATTTTAAAAAAAGAAGGATTTACTTAAAATTCACATTTTTAGTTTTTCTTGGAAAACCAGAAAACTGAGCTATACTAGGGCCTAATTTTTGCATAAGAAATCATATGAGTAACTGACGCCTGCTCTAAATAAGGCATCCAACTGTCCACCAATGTATTTTTTAGAAAAATGCAAAAAAAATTCACAGCTTGATGAATTTTCACAAAGTTAATATTTAGAAAGGCAAGGAAAAGTAAATAGATCATTAGCAACATCTCCAATCCCCCCCCCCTTGTGCTTATTCCTAGTAATCTTCCCCCTCCAAATTTGGGTCCCCACGCCAAAGGTTGCTGATGTCTTAACTCTAGCACAATAGCTTATTTTGCTTGTCTTTAAATTTTACATAAGTAATATACAATTTAGTGTGTGTGTGTGGCTTCTGTCACTCATCATTGTATTTTTTTTTAAAGATTTTATTTTATTTATTTGACAGAGAGAGAGAACAAGCAGGGGCAGAGGGAGAGGGAGAAGCAGGCCTCCCACTGAGCAGGGAGCCCCATGTGGGGCTCGATCCCAGGACCCTGGGATCATGACCCGAGCCGAAGGCAGACGCCTAAAGACTGAGCCACCCAGGCGCCCCATCATCATTGTATTTTTGATATTCATTCATGTTGCACTGTCTTTGTAGCTTGTCCATGCTGGTTGTGTTCTACAATTCCATTCATGAGTATATCAGTTATGTCCCTCCGTGCAACTGTTGATAGACATCGGCTCTTTTCCAGTTTTTGGTTATTGCAAATAATGCTGCTGCAATATTCTGGTGCCTATCTTTTGGTTGAACATACACACAATTTCTTGTGAGAACTGGCCTCAGACGAGAATTTCTAGGTCATATGTTATACATATAATCAGCTTTGTTAGATGTTGTTGAAACTATTTCTAAAGTGATTGTACCAATTTACACTCCCATCAGAAGTGTGTGAGCATTACAACTGCTCCCAATTCTCACTGATACTTGGAGTTGTCTTCCTTTTCTTTTTCCTCTTCCCTTCCTTTCCCTTTTAGTTATTCCAACTAAATGGGAGTTGTAATAGACTCATATTTTTAATCTGCATTCCCCTGATGATGAATAAAATTGAGTACTTTTCATAAGTCTATTGACTATTTGCATATTTTCTTTTGTGGGGTGTGTGTTAAAGTCTTGTACCTATTTTTTGGGGGGTTGTCCCTCCCTTCCTAGTTGATTTGTAGAAATCCTTTATATATTCTAAATTTAAGACTTTGTCAGACATATGTATTGCAAATCATTTTCTCCCACTATATGGCTTGACTTTTTATCACTTAACAGTGTTTTTAATGAACAGAAATTACCCCTTTTAATGTAATCCATTTTGCCATTTTTTATTTCATTCCTTTTTCATTCATTTCATTCATTCATTCATTCATTTCATATATTTTTTATTTTTCCTTCTATGAATTTTTGTGTCCTGCTTACAAAATTGTTGCCTATCTGAACTTCATGGAGATATTCTGCTATATTTTCTTCCTGAATATTTATTACTTAACTTTGACATTCAGATCCATAATTCCTCTGAAATTGACCTTTTTCCATGGTTTTGAGATATGGGTCAGTTTACTTTTTTTCTATATGGATGTACAATTGACCCAGCACCATTTATTGAAAAGAATCACTTCTCCCTCTAGTAAACTGCAGTGACACCTTTGTCATAAATTGTTACACTATTAATGTTTGGGTCTTCTTCTGGACTCTGAACAGAAAGTTCAGAAAGAACTGAACAGTTCTTTGTGGTTTATTCTTATACCAATACTACAGAGTCTTCATTACTATAACTTTATTTGAAAAAAACTGATACATGGAAATATAAGCCTTCCAGTGTTGTTCTATAAGATTGCCTTGACTAATTTTTTTTAAAGATTTTATTTATTTACTTGACAGAGAGAGAGTGAGAGAGAGAGAGCACCAGCAGGGGGAGCGGCAGGCAGAGAGAGAGGGAGAAGCAGGCTTCCTGCTGAACAAGAAGCCTGAGGCGGGACTCAATCCCAGGACCCTGGGATCATGACCTGAGCCGAAGGCAGACGCTTAAACAACTGAGGCACCCAGGTGCCCCTGCTTTGACTAATTTTGGTCATTTGTACTTCCACATAAATTTTAGAAATAGTTTGGCAACTTTCTCAAAATATACTGTGGGATTTTGACTTACATTATATTGCATAGATCAATTTTGAGATAATTTATATCTTTATATGATTTGTCTTCCAAATCATGGATAATATGGTGTATACAACCATTTATTTAGATTTTCTTTAATTTTTCTCAGGAATGTTCTGTTGTTTTAATTGTAGATGCCTTGCACATTTTTATTAGTTGCATTCCTAGAGATTTAATATTATTTGATACTACTGTAAATTGCATTGTGTTTCTACTTTCATTTTCTATTTGTTTGCTCCTGATATATAGAAATGTAACTGGTTTTAGTATAATGACCTCATATTAAGCAATTGTAGTCCCATGTTCTTAAATTCACTTGTGAATTTTAATAGTTTGTGGGTTCATTTGGATTTTCCATATACTTGACTGTATCTCTTGCATTCTTAGCCTCATATCTTTTATTTCTTTTCGTGTCTTATTGTACTAGGTTGGATCTCTAGGACCTTGTTGAAAAACAGTGATGATACTGAGCAAGAGTTTCTCAGCTCCACACAGGAGAAAAGCTTTCATTAATGTACAATTAACTATGGTATCTGCTGTAGATTTTTTATAGACCTTCTATATTTAAATAAGGAAGTGCCTCTCTCTTCATAGTTCACTGAGTTTTTTGTGTTACAGTGTGTTTATTTTTCCTGCATCTGAGGAGATGATTATGGGATCCTTCTTTCTCCTTCTCTCTTAATTATATGGTAAAATATATTGATTGTTGGGGTGCCTGTGTGGCTCAATCATTAAGTGTCTGCCTTCGGCTCAGGTCATGATCCCAGGATCCTGGGATCGAGCCCTACATCGGACTCCCTGCTCCGTGAAAAGCCTGCTTCTCCCTCTCCCTCTGCCTGCTGCTCCCCCTGCTTGTGTTCCCTCCCCTTGCTTGTGTTCCCTCCCCCTGCTTGTGTTCCTTGCCCCTGCTTGTGTTCCCTCTCTCGCTGTGTCTCTCTCTGTCAAATAAATAAATAAATTCTTTAAAAATATATATATACATATATAGATTGTTTTTTGAATGCTAAACTTCTCTTGCATTCTTGGACTCAAGTGTACATGGTTATGATATATATTTTCCTCTTTATATTTCTTTGTGTTTGTGTGCTAATATTTTATTTAGTATTTTTGCATTCTTTTATATTTTTCCTTTCTTATAATGCCAGTGTAAGTTTTTAATAACAAGATTTTGCTTTTCTCTTAAAATAAAATGGAAATTGTTTTCTTTTTTCTATTTCCTTGTAGAATTTGCATGTAAGAGTGGTGCCACTTACGAAAACTACTTTGGCTGGAGGGTATTTGAGGGGAGAGGAGAGCAAAGATTTTAATAATGGAATCAACTTGCTTAAAAAAAAACTTTTAGATTTTCTAATTCTTATAGAAGAAGTTTTGATAAGTTGTGTTTTCAAGAAATTTGTTTATTTGATATAAATTGACAACTTTCTTGATACAAAATTGCACTTAATATTCTTTTACTATCTTTTTAAAATTCATAAACTCTTAACTGGTACAGCCACTGTGAAAAACAGTATGAAGTTTCTTCAAAAAATTTTTAAAAAGCTACTATATAATCCAGCAATTCTACTTTTGGATACATATCTGAAAGAAAAAAAATCACTGTCTCTAAGAGACATTTACATACTCGTGTTTATGACAGCATTATTTACAATAGCCAAGACATGGAAACAACCTAAGTGTCCATCAATGGATGAATGGATAAAAAAAATGTGATGTGTATATATACAATGGAATATTATTCAGCTATAAAAAAAGAAGAAAATCCAACCATTTGCAACAACATGGATGAACCTTGAGGTCATTATGCTAAGTGAAATAAGCCAGACAGAAGAAGACAAATACCAAATGATCTCATTTACATGTGGAATCTAAACACATGCGCATGGACACACACACACACACACACACACACACACACACACACACACACAACCTTGAATTTATAGATACAGAAAAGATATTGGTGGTTGTCAGAGGTGGGAAGGTGAGAGATAGGGAGGTGAAATGGGTGAAGATGATCAAAAGGTACAAACTTCCTATTATAAGGTAGTAAGTTCTAGAGATGTAATGTACAGAATGGTGACTATAGTTAACAATACAGTATTGTATATTTAAAGGTTGTTACCAAGGTAGATCTTAACAGTTGTCATCACCAGAAAACAAAATTATAACTAGGTGAGGTGATGTATGTTAACTAAACTTACTGTGATAATTATTTTGCAACATATTCATATATCAAATCATTATGTTGTACACTTTAAACTAATATGTTATATGTCAATTTACATTTCAGTGAAAGTGGAAAAATTTAAAATTCATAAGATCTGTAGTGATACTCTTTTAAATTGCTGGTGTTAATATTTTATCTTTTCTGCCTTTTTTCTTGATTAGTTTTACTAAATATATACTAATCTTTTCAAAGAACCAGTTTTGGGTGTTTTGTTTATTTTCTCACATATAATTATTTTATATTTAGTTGATGTGGTTTTTGTTCTTATATATATATTATTTTTCCTTTCTTGTACTTTACTTCAATTTGATTTGCTATTCCATTTCTAGTTTCTTGAGATGGAGGCTTAAATGATTGACTTTAAATATCTAATATTGTCTTATACCACCAACTTAATTCATTTATATTACCTCCTTCATCTCTGACAGCATTTGGGCTTACAAATCCTTTAAGTTGTCCTAAACTTGTTGAAGTCAGTGTGACATGTTTACAAGTTAACAAGAAATAACAGAACAAAGATTCAAATCCAGGCTGTCTTACTCCTAAGTCCATGGTCTTCTGTAGTCATATAGGGTTGATCATATAAGCCATTTGGTAGACTGAGGAATAGGTAAGCAAAGGTGAAAGAAAGAACCTTGACTGACACTTACTTATTGCCAAGTAAAAAGCAGCTTCTGTAGGAGATAAAGAAGAGAGGAGAACTGGGAAAGTTGCGTCTAAATACTTTCTAAGTATATGAACTTGGACAAGACTCTCCATCTTCTGTGGCCACTCTTTCCTCATCTCTAACACAAGAAACATGGTCTAATTATTTCCAATGTTCCTCTCCATTTTGACAACAAAGTTTCAAAGAGGAAATGATGATCAATATTTTGAAATGTTATAAAAAGTTTAAAAATATATAGTTTAAGAAAAGGGTGATGTATTTTTTTAATCAAGTAGCCATTATATTACTGAAGGTGGGAGCCAAATTACAACAGTTTTTAGATTAAATGAATTTTATGCTTTTCTCAAGTAGATAGGGAACTCTGTGCAGCGAGACAACATTGTATAGTTGGGGAATGTCATAGCAGGGGTAGGAACTATAAACCTTTGTCAGCCAAATAGTGACACTTGGTGTACTAAGTCCTTTTTTTTTTTTAATAGCTGTAGAATTACAGAACTACGGAGATACAGACATGAGATGGGATCAGTCAAGAAAGATCATTGCACATAGCAAAAAATATATACATTACTTTGGTTTTTAACACCAAAAAATCCTTGGAAAGATTTGGTATAAAAAATAATCCAAGAAGGGGCTCAGCTGGTTGGGTGTCCAACTCTTGATTTCGGCTCAGGTCTTGAAATTGAGCCCTGTGTTTGGCTCCACACTGGGCGTGGGGCCTGCTTAAGATTGTTGCTTTTCCTCTCTGCCCCCCACCCCACTCATGCTCTCTCTTTCTCAAATTAAAAAAAAAAAAAATCTAAGAAAAACAACATCTAGACAAGTTTCAATAGGACAAGTCCTTGCACAAAGATGATTCATGAGACCCTTGTAAAAAAATCCTCTCTCATTGACCTATATTTTTTTGTCTGACATTGTAAGAGCAAATATGAATTAAATATAAAAGGCTTAATCTTTCCTGTTGAAAATAAGGAAAAAGATTTTCTCCCCTCCTTTTTCCTAGAGCATTTACCTTAGAAAACTTGTAATTTTAAGTACTTTCTCCTTAAAATGTATATACATATCCCTTTGAAAACTAGATGGGCCTTTTCTTAGCCTTATGATCCATGACCCTCTTAAGGACCTGGGAGCCATCATTTGGAAATGTAAACATTAAGGGAGACTGTACTCCTATCTTTCAGTTTTTGTGGGAAGGTAGGAACCTAACTGTGATGGGTATCTTGCTCCAAGTTGCAAAACTACCTCCTGTCATAAAGGTAGTAGAAGTTTGTTTCTCCTCTGAATAAAGCCAAATAATTACCATAGATAGTGACTCCAATTATGGTAAAGTTAGGATGAACTATGTGTGATTATCAAAGTTCTCTTACTTGAGAACTAATTATTTTTTTATCTTGAATCTTGAAAACATGTATGTAATGGATTGTATCTGTATGGCTATATCAGGGGATGAGATTTCTTTCTGTCTTCACAATCTCTTAGTGGATTGTTTGTGATACACATCACATTTTGGTTTAATGCTTATTCATTAATAAAAATGGAGTTTGTTGTTTTTTTTTTTTCTACTACATTTGTGGAGAGTGTTACCGGGTTCAAAGATGATTTTGTTTTTACTTATATTTCCCAAACACGTATCAAGGTTGAATCCAGAACTGAATCAGCTGAGACTTGAGTGCATATTCCAAGATAAAGAAAATTCCCACCCAACTAGACTCCTTTGATATCTGTTCTCAACAAAACAAGCAGATCACTTGGCTAGATGTGGATTGTGCTGGGAAGGAAAAGAGAGAAAGGAAGAGTCATATACAGTCTAGACATCAGAAAATGAGTTTCTTTCTTTTCTTTTTTTTAAAGATTTTTATTTATTCATTTGACAGAGAGAGAGAGAGAGAGCACAAGTAGGCAGAGCGGCAGGCAGAGTGAGAGGGAGAAGCAGGCTCCCTGCTGAGCAGAGAGCCCAACCTGATGCAGGGATCATGACCCAAGACCAAGGCAGACACTTGACTGAGCCACCCAGGTGCCCCAGGAAGCGAGTTTCTTGAATCAGAATCCTTTTGTTTATCTCCCAGTAATTTTGTGGAGTCAGGTAAGTACCCTGTACATGAGCATTCTCCCACATGAAAGAAATAAAAGGAAGTATTAAATCCCAGTGTGCATAAGTTCAGGAATAAAGCAGAAATGAAATTACATTGAAACTATTAAAGTGGGTTTCAGGGCTCCTGGCTTATACAGGTCTCTTTCAGGGTCCTAGCAAGGTGTTTACATGGTTGTATACTCTAGTAACATTTGCAGAGGTAAGATCTCTCTGTATTCCTTTTGATAAAGAGGAGCCACCAGATCATAAAAACTTCAGGCTCCTACTATGAAAGGAAAAAGAGAAATAAGAAGGGACCAAGGAAATGTGGGAGGGTCACACTGAATTTATGTATGTTCCAAAGATAGGCTTTTTGTATGAAAGTAGGCACTTTCCAAAAATAGCTACTACAATTTCTTAGGGAAAAAAATAATTTTTTTAAATTGCTGCCAAGTAATAGGATCATCAACTACCCAAATGACCTGAATTCTTGACACCCAACTGAAAAGCCTGTCAGAAAACAGTTCACCAACACATCTGCTTTTCTTCCACATAATTTATTTCACACACTTAAATAGTGCCAGTTAAACATAAAATAGCATGAACGTTACAATAATGCAATCTTTTGAAAATAGAATATTTTAAAAAATGGCAAATTCTAGGAGTTTAAATTATGAGAGTAGAAGTGAATATTCTTTTTTTATTTATATTTTTTTAAAATATTTTATTTATTTGACAGAGAGAAACACGGCGAGAGAGGGAACACAAGCAGGGGGAGTGGGAGAGGGAGAAGCAGGCTTCCCGCCGAGCAGGGAGCCCGATGTGGGACTCGATCCCAGGACCCTGAGATCATGACCTGAGCCGAAGGCAGACGCTTAATGACTGAGCCACCCAGGCGCCCCTATTTTTTTAAGATTTTATTTATTTATTCATGAGAGAGAGAGAGAGAGAGGCAGAGGGAGAAGCAGGCTTCCCGCGGAGCAGGGAGCCGGATGCGGGGCTCTATCCCTGGACCCTGGGACCATGACCTGAGCCAAAGGCAGACGCTTAACGACTGAGCCACCCAGGCGCCCCTCTTTTTGTTTTTATATACTAAAAGTATTCAGCAAAAATGCACAAATCACTATTTACATGCAGTTTGTTCATATTATTATAAATATATTAGCTATGTGCAGAAGGTAATGGCAAGTCTTCCCCAAACATCCTTATTTTTAAAAGACTGAAATAAAAAAAGGACAACATTCATTCATTAAGCACCGTCCCACGTGGGTCCAAATATGGGGGATATAAGAAAGAAGATCCAGCAAAAGAGAATTTACTTGTTTTGTAATGGGCACATATCTCTAATATGAAAAAGAACATCAAGGAAATCCTCTGCTGCTGGAATCATAAAGGACCCTGAGGTTGAGATCTCTTCCTTTGTGCAGACAGAGTTTTACTGACAGTAGAAGAGTGAGTAGACTGCAGACCCAGAGACTGGAAAGGAATAGATCTAGGAGCGCACAGACATGAATGGGGGACCCTGTGACCTGGGCTAGCTTGTCATCACCCCCACCTCACTCCCCCTCTGTGGGCCTTAAGCTTTTCAGATGTATTCTATGAGACCTACAGGGTTGTTGATATTGGCTAGAGCTTTAACCTGTCTTTCCTTCATTCTAAATTCCCTCTGAGATTTCTTTTGCCCTTTACAAAATAAATGTGCTGTAGAAGCTGAAAAAAATCTCTTCCATCCTGTTATTTTTCAGGCTCCAGTTGAGAAGGAGCTTTGGCCTACCCCCCAGACTGCCACCTAGAATTCCAATGAGTGGTGATAACAGAGAGCAGGGCACGCTAGAGGTAGAGGTCGGATCTCCCGGATTATAGACAGCATTTGGACATGGTGGGTGCCTTGACAGTAAGGTGATTCAGGTTAGCTAGTAAGTCTTCTTGGGCACATGTATGGTGGGGGAGAGGTACAAGGAGTTATGAGACAGAGAAAAAGGACTTCAACAAACACTGGGTTTGCTTTTTTATGTCCTTCTGTAAATAAAACGAATCTTAGTGATTAAACACATTTCAGTATTTGCTGCAATAGGAGATTTTCCCAACCAGGCTGAAAGCTCCTAAGAGTCTCTTCCTTTTTTTTGGTTTGGTTTGGTTTTACTTTTATTTTCAGCTCTCTTTTTCTTTATGACAATGCCATACAGTGATTCTCAAATAGCAGTGTTGTGTTTGATAATAACAAGTAATTCATTGTAAATAATATAATAATAGTCATAAGAATTCTACTTCAAAATCACAAGTGGAGAGAAAGTTTCTGCTATATGCAAATTTAATTATTAAGTTATTTCAGGGACCCCAACTTTAAATACCAAAACATAAATAAGTTGCTCACATTTAACGAGTAAAGAAATCAATGCAGTTTTCCTTTATAGAAACGAACACAAATAATGTCCACAACAGTACATATAAAATATTTTCTTGATCTCTTAAAAATATAACAGAGGCCTTAAAATTTCAAGTAGTAACTTAAAATTAAAAACACTAACCATTTTAAGAGCTTTAAGTGTTCAGATTATCTGTTAGACGTTCAACTCTGTGTATAATGACAAGAATGGCAATAGTTCACCAAATTTAAAATAACTCTTCTGAAAACTCAACTGTTTTAAAAGGATAAGATTTTCTAAGGGATATGCTTAATGAGAGGAGTTGACAGTTTCATGCAACTCTTTAATTTTACATGAGAGGCAACTGAGGCCCTGTGATCATGTCCCCATAGGCCAATGGCTAATGGTTAATTATTGTCTGATATGGACATTGAATCACATTTCTAGAGTGCAACTTCCAGGTACTATCTAAAAGAAAGATTTTAGAATTGTCTTTTTCATTTAATCTGACTTAATTGGAGTGGACCTTGTCTCTTTGTGGATGGTAAGAGCACTTGGTGTGGAGATGGTTACAATGTTAACCCTGATCATAGCTCAGAGGCTGCTCCTAAATTCATCTAATAAAACAATGCATCTTGAAAGAGTTTAATGAAAATCTATTAGCAAGAACAATATTAAAAATAGCTCTTCAGTTTCCACAGCAAGTGTTGTCATGTGTCTTACCCGACATGGCATGGGTTGATTTGA
Source organism: Eumetopias jubatus (assembly GCF_037043125.1). Taxonomy (NCBI): domain Eukaryota; kingdom Metazoa; phylum Chordata; class Mammalia; order Carnivora; family Otariidae; genus Eumetopias; species Eumetopias jubatus. The sequence continues at coordinate 31,406,295 of NW_028274818.1, forward strand.
CAGACATGAAGATTTCAAACATTAAGTCATGTGCTTCTACCTATAGAAATCTGAAAGTTGCTAAGTACATCTCCCATTAGCACAAAGACTTTATTTATACAGTGTAAAACAAGCTGTTATTTGGGAGCTCACTAAATTTGGCAGAAAATGTGCCTCGTTTATTTTAGCACTTCCAAATATAAAAGAAAATATAAACACTTAAAGGCAAGAAAATACCAAGAGCATGATGAATTACATAAGGTACATATTTTGAGCATTGTGTCATGTAACCAATGCTGACCACCTAAGTGACTGCAACAATAGAGCACTTACATAATTCATAATGAATCCAGCCATGGAGCTGAGTTTTATATTTTACTGGATCAAGACCAACAATTTGGCCCAAGAAAACAGCACACGGACCTTAAGTCAAAATGATTTAGAATGAGTATTTTCCGAAATAATTTTCATCTCAGGTCTCTGGCTTTTCTATACTCGATCTTGCAATATGAAAATGCAGGCAGATAATTAAAAAGAAAACAACAAAACATGATATTCCCTTATATTTTTAAGTTAGTATTATTCTTTTGAGTTTGACTTAGGTGCCTTGAAATTATAATAGTCTGGGTCTTCTTGGAGCCTTTGAGACTTTCAATTTTTTTTTTTTTTTAAAGATTTTATTTATTTAATTGACAGAGAGAGACAGAGAGAGAGGGAACACAAGCAGGGGGAGTGGGAGAGGGAGAAGCAGGCTTCCCGCTGAGCAGGGAGCCCTATGCGGGGCTCGATCTCAGGACCCTGGGACCATGACCGGAGCCGAAGGCAGTTGCTTAACCAACTGAGCCACCCAGGCGCCCCGAGACTTTCAATTTTAACGCCACAACTATGACATAAAGGGATTTATTTATTTATTTTTAAAGATTTTATTTATTATTTGACAGAGAGAGAGAGAGAGCACAAGCAGGGGAGCAGCAGAGGGAGAGGGAGAAGCAGGCTCCCCACTGAACAGGGAGCTCGATGCAGGACTTGATCCCAGGACCCTGGGATCATGACCTGAGCTAAAGGCAGACGCTTAACTGACTGAGCCACCCAGGTGCCTGACATAAAGGGATTTAAATGTGGCCTGACTGGCATTATAGGTAAAACTGCCATACCTGGTAACATGAATGAGATAACTCATTCATTTATGAACTCGTGTGATTATTTTATATATCAAGGTTGATATTCTTTGTTTATTACTCATAATTATAATTAAACTAATTTTCTTTTTAGACAGAGAGGTGTTCTTGAACTGGTGTGGCTGAGTAGGTGTGAGTTGGAAATATTTTTCAACTAATTCCATGCTCAAAATCTGTAACATGATTATCTTTGAAAGGTCCAGAAAGTTTGAAGCAAAATCTTTTGACTCCCAGCATTATTATTGAGTTTCCTTAATAAGTAGATGGAATATTTAGCATTGAGTTCCATTTATGTCCTTGACATTGGATGAGATCAGGCTTTCTCAGTCTTGGCCCTATTAATGCTGTGGTCAGATAATTCTTTGTTGAGAGAGTTTGCTCTGAGCATTGCAGCATGTTCAACAGCATTCCTGGCCTCTTCCCACTTGACGCCAGTAAGACCCCTCAATCCCAATAACCAAAAAATATCTCCAAGTAGTGCCAATTGTCCTGGAGTGGGGCAGAGGGGGCAGGGGGGAGGTAAAATCATCCCCCCCACCCCTTGAAACCAATGACTCGCTCTAGGAATTTTTAAAAATAAATAAAATACACTAGAAAGAGAACATTGTCTTTTACTGGCATTGCTTTACAACATTTTCCATTCACATAGGTAAATGATGTCATTCTTTGTCTTCTTTTCCCGTAGCTCTGAAGCCTAGTCGTAAGAGAAATGAAGAAGGATGCCGGGTTATCTGCAATAAGGGGGACGGAGCGCTGTGAAATCACGCCATCTGAACTGTGGGGAGAAAACACGCACAGGAATTGTCACTGGGTAGTTCTGTGGCACAACGACAATCATCTCTTGCACATACGAATGCAGAAATTGGTAGCCTTTCAAGTGAAAAAGAATAGGCTTTGTATAATCCAAAGTGATTTTCAATGAAACAGAACATTTACATTTGTCCTTGCTACTCTCCTGGGGTGTGCCAGGATAGAATCCTCACACGGGGTGAACCTCCCGCCGAGGCCTCATCACACTAGCCCGCCTGTTGTCATTTTTGATGTGGGCTTCCAGAGTCCTGCTCAGAGCGGACTTAGCCCTGGGCTGCTCCTTACAGAAAATGTTAACAAGCGCAGGCATTGAGGAAACGGCTCTCCTGCAGGGATTCTGACCTGAGGCCACAGTTTTCGGTAGTGAGTTTATAGCTTCATAGCATGTTTTTAATTTAGTCACCTCAAAGATTTGTATTCCTCAGACTTGCAAACTGCCCACCCCCTCCCATCCCTTGAGTGCCCCCCTCCCCCCATTCCCAACCCCAGAGGAAGTTTCTCTTAAAAAGAACAGAGAGTCCAGTTAGGTAACTAATGAGCTACATACACTCAGCTTGAGAGACAGTTTTTTTTCCTTCTTCAAAAGGCAGCTCATAGGGGTGCTTTGTGTTTGTGCACTGCCAAAGTCACCACAAATACCCCCTACTCTGTCACCTCCACCAAATTATTCCCTATCTATCAGAGTTGGTCACTCTGAGCAGCTTTCATCCGGATTTCAAAAACTGAAATTTTAAATATCTCTAAAAAAGAAAAGATGTATTCTTAGAATTAACTTTTTCCACAGAAATTTCACATTCTGATGACACTAAAAAAAATGATAGATTTCCTTCAATCCAACAAGGTCTTCTCGTTATTTACATTTTGGTCAGCTATTCTTTGTTGTGGAGTCTTTTCTGGGCATGAAGGATGTTCAGTAGGACCCCTGGCCTCTCCCCACTAGATGCCCATAGCACCTCCCCCCTCACCCCCAAGGGTGACAACCAAAATTCTCTCCAGACATTGCCCAATGCTCCCTGGGGGTAATATTGCCCCTGACTGAGAATCACTACCTAAGGCAGCACAGAGTGAGTACTTATCATTCGATTACGCGCTGGACCTTTAGGATTGTCACGTATTTACTGCTACAAACAATGATAGCCACAACATCAAATTTCTTTTCTTTTTCCTGAAAGGAAAATTCTTATAGGCTTAATTTTTAAATTTTGCCAAATATCCTGATATGAAATGGAGAGAAACCCATTCAGTAGGACACCATAGTTTTTCATTTTTTGTGAGTGATTTAAGCGGTAAGTGGATTTTTTCACAGCCAAAAGAAATAATGACAATTCTCTCTGGTCATTACATACTCTGTATATATGGTCCTCTCATTTTTCCCTGATCAGGTCCAGGACCTCCGTGTTGCAGAGAGCTTCAGGCGAAAGCTGCACCATGAGATGAGGTGAACTTGTTGTCAATCACACATTTGTGATCAGGTAATAATAGGGAACCAAATGACTTAAGATTTAAATAAAAAATACTGCCAAGGCAACAAGTCAATTAATGCCACATAAACATTCTTCCAAGTTAAATTAATGAATATGGTTTTTATATCACTAGTACATATGATACATTAAAAAATATATTTTTGAGTAAAGATTTATTTATTTATTTGAGAGAGAGAGTGGGGGTAGGTGCGGAGGGAGAGAATCTTCAAGCAGACTCCCCAGTGCACGCAGAGCCCTACAAGGGGCTCGATCTCATGACCCATGAAATCATGACCTGAGCTGAAATCAAGATTTAGACACTCAACCAACTGAACCACCCAGACATCCCCCAAAACTATTTTTAACCAAGTGCATTTTGATGTTATAAAATGGTGTAGATATCAATGCAACTGAGTAATTTCTGATCTAATTCAAGTAAAGGATTAAAATAGAGCTTACTTATTGCACTTTACAAGCATTATTCTTGACATATAAACTTTAAATTAGGGCCATTTGCTTTATATAATTCAGAAGGAAAACTACAGTGGAGAGAATCAGGGTTGATATGTAACAAGTAGAATAATTACAAAAATAAAAAAATACAGAATCAAAAGAAATAGTGACGTTTAAAAATACCATATTTTACATTTAATAGCTTTGCATTTTAGAGGACATTTTTGTTATTACACAATAAAGTATAAAAAATTGTAGAGTAAGATCCCAGTGAACAATAAGCAGATAGTTTTTAATTATTGTTACTTTTTCTAGGAGCTAGAGTGGGATATAGTGTATAAATTTCGTCATGCAAAAATAAAGGTGAAATAAAGTAGGATGAGGGGCTTCTGAGTAATATTGGAGAGAATTTTCTGGGTAACATCAGAGACAAATATGTTGGTCTATGTAAAACCTCTTTTACTCTGCAGATTTAAAAAGGAAAGCAGGCTTGCTTATAAGCATTATGTAACTAGCAACTGCCATTGGAAGCATTCTATTGCCTGGATCTGTGAGGTGCCAAACATGAAGAGAAACAGCAGAACTGTAACAGTAGAGTTCAAGGTTAATTAAGACGCTGTACTTTAAATGACTGACTTTGGAGTAAGTGTGGAGAGACAAGGGATCATCTTTAATTAGTGTATGATTTCTGAGGTAAATTACCATCCACGTGAATTGTTTTGGCTTACTATGGGATATAGATCAGAGTAAGGCATGAAAGATGAACAGAGAGATGTCAAAAGAAGAAAATCATCATATATGGCAGGACCAAAAAAAAAATCTTAGATTCTCATTAATAATCTAATGAGAATAAATGGAAACTAATACAGAAAACATTGTGTTAAATTTTTATACTACTTGTAGAGAGTAGATATGTATTTATGGGTAAGTTAAATTGTTCAGTAAACTAGATGTGTTATTTCATAGTAGAGGATTCTTCGCTGCCAGACTAGTTATCTTATTTGCTTTATGTAGTCAAATGTAAAAAGAATAGCTTTCAAGTATCATTTTAAGACAGTAAAATGGTGAATCCAACTATTTTTTAGAGAAAATGTTGACAAAGTAGGAAGATCCTGTAAAATAACAGAATTGAAAATACCCTATTAGATATGTTTTCATATACATTATTTTACTGTTAACATTGTTTAAGTTAGTCAATACTATTTAGTCTCATTTGGCTATATGATCCCATTATCCAAATGGTTGTGTAAAGGGGCCTTTGGAATATCTTTTCCGTAAAAAGGAAGAACATGCTCAAAGAGTTCCTACTATAAATCTTTTGTATACTATGATAGTAGTAACTTACAATTCTAGCATTCATTCTTCCATCTAATATGCATACCTGCATATATAATAGACACTGCCCTGATTGCTAAATGTAGAATATGAACAGGACAGGTACAGTTCCTTTCCTCAAGAAGTTCTCAGTCTATCAGGGTGTGGTCCATACTAAGGACTGTAAAAATTACACAATAGGAAGATCATGAAGAGTTTTAAACAAGGGGTAATATAATCTGATTTACATTTCTAAATCTTCTTTAACTACTCTGGAAAGAATGTCTTATAGGGAATCTAGAACAGAAGTGAGGAAAACAACTTGGATGCTATTGCAGTGGTCAAAATGAGAAATGATGATGCCTAGAAATAAGGATGGTAAGAGTAGAAGGAAATGAACAGGTTGCAAATATAATTTTGATGTAAAATTGACAAGACTTGACAACCACCATTTTGGATATGATGGTGGGAATGGGGTGGGGATGAGATTTGAAGGTAGAAAGTTTCAAAATTGGAAGGCTCTTTGCACTGAAATTAAATGTTAATTTTATGGCACTTTAATGCAGGGATTAAAGTAAATATTAAAACTGGAAGAAATTTTTGGTAAATTGGATGACAATTTTTTTTTGAATTTTTAATTGAAGGTGGTATTGAAACTGGGTAATGGGGTGAATTTCAGGGATGAACAAATAAACTATTTTTGAATCATTTAATACTAGATTGGAGGCATGTGGCAATCATAGTTGGTGAAAGTTTCTAATGTTGGCTTCCTAACTCCTCTCCCTTTTTCACTATGTACAGCAAATTTTCACCCCTTTTCACCTTTTTCACTACATACAACAAATTTTGGAAAAATACCAACCACGACACATCTTGAAAAAGCCATGATTCCTTTGTTAGCCTCCCTTGTAGATAAGGATTGCAATGTGGACTTATTATCATCAATAAGAGATAAGTGAAAGCACGTTCCTACTGCATCAGCTTCTGGAAAGATGTTTCTTACCTGATAGAGGAAAGTCAGAAGAGATCTCTCTTTCCCTCTCCCTGTTCTTTCCCTTGTTTTTCCTTAGATGCCCCCTTTGCTTTCTACCCAGGCCCTTTGATGTTTGAGCTATGAGCCACCATCTTTTTAATGATGTGGTTTAGTTGTCTCTACTCAAGCAATTGTCCTACCACTATCCTTGCTTGGATCAATAAAATGTAAGAGGAAATGATGTATCATTTCTGGGTAGTAGCATTAAGAAATCCTATAGAATGGAAAATATCAACCCAGGATTTTGATGAATCAACATTGATATCACCTACTCCAGACTTATGGAGTTAAGAAAGCGGTAAATATCTTTATGCTTGAAGCTATGTCGGTGGAGTTTTCAGTTATGAATTAATTCTTGCTGATAGAGAGCAGAACATTCAAGTGGAAATCTTGGCAGAAAAATAAGTGGAGAGCAGGTAAGTCATGGATAGAGTTCTAGGAATCCAACTTACCTGAAATTTTAATTGGTAGCATGTGATGAGATAAACTAGATTTTTTAAAGTTAGTTTAGTTTTTTAAAGTTAGTTCTTAGTTTAGAATCTTTTCTCAATAAACAAGGCAGCTTGGTATGATGGAATGGGTTTTGCCAAATAGACAAACTTAATACAAAAATCCACTCCTCTATATTTTAACTTTGAGATTTTGGTAAAGTTACCTAACATTTTTGTGCCTCTGTTTCTTCACCTGTGAATAGTTATCTAGTTACCTAAGGTTGTTGTGAGAATTAAAATAAGATAACCAATTTAAAATACATAATGCACAGGGCCCAGAATATGGTAAGCAGTTGGTAAACAGTCTCTGAACATCAAATTAGTGATAATGTATTCACAGGCTTGATGGGAGAATCAAGTGATATAATGCCTATCAAATGTCTAGCAGAGAGAAAGTTCTCAATAAATATTCATCACTCTCTCTCTAGAATAATAGCTACAGCACCTTTATTATGGTATTGTAATTAGATGATTAGATATAACCATTTTCATATATAATTTCTGGTAGAAATAAAGTATATAGTCAAAATGTCCATTTTTAGAATATGGTGAAAAACTTTGAAAAGTGTCAGAATCTACTTAGTTTGAAGTTCTTTGAAGTCAGGACTTGAACCTAAATATGCAAAGGCTATAAAGAACCAGACATTCTTTGTCCATTGGAATTAACATTTGAATAAATATCAGGAAGAGTTGATGAGCATAGAAAGCTTCTAGATACCCATTCTAGATACTCTAGAGAGATCCTGCTATCTGCCTCTTCAATCTATCTTCTTAGAGCAGAAGTTTGAACTGATCCCAGCTAAGTCTCACTTTTGGTTCTCTCTCTTTAGAATGCTTTCCTGACCTGTGTTCCTGGCCTTGGATCATTAAACTTGTAGCTATTACAGCCCAAGATATTGGCAGCTGTGTTTCTAACCACGGCCTGGTAACCCTGCCATGAACCCGAAGAACCACCATCTAGCTTAACGATGTGGTTTTGTTGTTCTCTACTCAAGCCTGAATAGTTTCACCATCATATTTGCTTGGCCCAATAAAATGTGAGTGCAAGTGACGTGTGACTTCTGGGTGGCAGCATTAAGAGCCATATATGATTCGCTGAGCTACCTATTCCCTGCCATATGATGAATACAGATCCATAGCTGATCTCTAAATGACTACAGCGGTCAGAGAGAGAGAGAGAAATCCCCTGCCAATCCATGTGGTGATGAGCGAGAAACAGAACTTTGCTCTGTCCAATGTCTGAGATGCTGAGGTTGTTGACTTCCACTGTCTAGACAAACCTACCTTATCTAGACAAAAACTCATAAAAGGAAGCTCTTCTTGCCTAATTTAAGAACTCAGACATACAGATCAGGAAGAGCCATCCTTGGAGTGCTCAACAAAATTCCCCTACTTACACATAAGACATGTAATAACAAAATGTGTTTTTTCAGAGGCTGTGTTTTAGCCTCATTATTTTATTTGTTAAGCTCAAGCACAAAATGGAGGGTGTATTAGTCAGGGTTCCCCAGGGAAACAGAACCAATAGGAGATATATATATATATATACACACACACACATATATACATATATATATTTATATACACACACACATACATACATATATACATGTGTGTGTATATATTTATATATTTGCCTATAAGCCGAAGACACAGGAATGTCAGTGATGCAATTCAGTTTGAGTCCAAAGGCCTGAAAACCAGGGAAACCAATGATGTAAATTCCAGTCTGAGGTAAACTGTCCCAGCTCAACAGGGAAGCAAAAAGGGAGGAATTCCCTCCTCCTCTATATTGTTCTTTTTAGTCCCTCAACAGATTGGATGATGCCCACCCACATTGGGGAGGACAACCTACTTTATTGAATCTATTGATTCAAATGATAATCTCAGCCAGAAACATCTTCACAGACACCCAGACATAATGTTCGATCTCAGCACCCTGTGGCCAGTGAATTTGACACATAAAATTAACCATCACAGAGGATGAGATTTAAAAAAATGCTATGAATCAGAGTACTAAAAAAGCAGGGGAGAGGTTCATACTTGACTTATTTCCTTCACTCTTGTATAAAAGAAGCTATGCAGCTTCTGGCTCCTATCACACTTCAGTACCATTTATTTCAAAAATATGAAGTTATATGGCTGAAAGTAATAGATTTTGTCTCCATTTTCTTCTTTTACTTCCTTTCCAGTCAGTTAATTAGAATATTTCCTTTGTGAGGTTGGGAGCAAGAGCTATCAAGTGGGCCTGCTAACTTCTTGCACCTCTATGGAAGAGCTGCTCTCATTGGTAAAGAATGTCACTGGCAGGGCCCTTGTCACTAAGGGCAGAATACACATTTAGACCAAACAGCCGCTTCTACTCTGTTTCTAACCCTTAAAAACTCTCACAGGACATTTTCCCCAAGGCTACCACCATGTCTGATAAAGTGTTTGCTTTGTTTAGAAAATATATTACTTATGGATTATTTAAACCTCCCTTAAATGACATCTAGATGATTAAATAAACAAGAGATGTATTGTACAGAGTAGAGTCAACTCAGATATAAAGAATGTAGTAGATTAAATGAGGCCAGTGCATTTGTAAAGTTAAAATTAAACCAACATGTTGAATCAGGCACATAAAATATTGAGAAAATTAACGAGGTTATTAATAGACATTTCTTTTAAAACTCCTTTTGAGTGTTTAAATAAAAAAACTATCTAAGGTAAAAAACGCAAACAGGATATTAGGTTTTATAGTTAATTATTTTATTTTCAAATTTTGTTCTTATATTTTTAATCACAGATGAGAGTGAAATATTTTTAATGGAATGAAAAGTAAAGCATATTCTTTATCAAACTGTACCTTGGGTTCTTGTGGATCTCAAGTATCTTTGGGGGTACATATATAGTATGATAATATTCAAAAATAAACAGAAACAAACTTTAAATGGAACACTGGCTTCCAGCATTATGTCCTGGTTAAGAGAAGTTAACTCTTCCCTAGGCACAAGGTGACCCCTTCCCCCAAGAGGTTACTGCTCATGCTCTTAGAAGGAGCTCCATTAGGCAGTCATCCCTAAGATGGAAGGGCAATGGATTTCATATTGAGCTTCAACAACCTAGTGAGTGAAAAGTGGAAAACATGGAGTATCTCTTGATTTAAATACCAACAAATAAGAAAAGCAAAATTTTCATCCAAACTCAGGAGTAAAAGAAGTGAGCACATCATGAATCTTAATCTAATTAAGTAAATGGAATGCTTCCAATATTTGAGGCTTTGTGGAATAATAGGTAATGAATACTGAAGACCTGTACATTGAATAATCCAAAGTTAATTCTCAGTTTTTATCTTCTTTGACCTCTCAATAATGTTTGATATGGTTGATTTCTCCCTATTTCTTGAAACACTTTCTGTGCTTGGCTTCCAGGATGCCACACTTTCCTGGTTTTTGTGCCAACTTGCTGGCTGCTCTTTCTTGGTCTCTTGCTGATGCAGCTTCAATTCTCCAGCCATGACATCTTAAAACGCATCAAAACTCAGTCTTTAGGTTTCTTTAAGCCTCACACATCCTAGTGATCCCAATACATCATATGTATGCTGATGACTCTAGAATAAATCTAGTGAATATAGAAAAGTTGAATATCCAACTGCCTCCTTGACATTTCCACTTACATCTCAAACTTAATTCTCCCCTCCAAAACTTTTCTCTTCATTGTTATCTGAGGTAGTAAATGAGACCATTATTTAGGCCAAAAACTTAGTAATACATTTTTATACCTTTTTTTATATCCTATATTCATACCCCTTTCATTTCATACCCCATAATTCATTTCATATTCATCATCTCTTTTAAAATATTCTAGAATTGAATCAGTTTTTATCACATCCAATGTTAGTACCCTTGTCTAAATCAGATTCTACTCTTGACCCCTTATAATCAATTTTCTACATAGCATCTAGTGATACCCTTTAAAATGTTAAATCTCTTTCTTTTAAACATACACCCTTGCTAAAAATCCTACAATAGCTTCTCATGATACTTAGAATGAAATCTAAAGTTCTTCCTTTTTGTGAGTCTCAGATTATTTGAGTGACTCTCTCTCCTCTCATCTTCTCAGTCTGTTGACTGTCTCAAGCCACATTGACCTCCACAGCACTCTTTAGCAAGCTAGTGAGTGATGTTCCCATCACTGTTCTCAAATTTGCTGATCTCTTGGGGCACCTGGGCGGCTCAGATTGTTAAGCGTCTGCCTTCGGCTCAGGTCATGATCTCCAGGTCCTGGGATCCAGCCCCATGTCGGGCTCCCAGCTCAGCGGGGAGTCTGCTTCTCCCTCTCCCCGTGCTTATGCACACACTCTCTCTCTCTCAAATTAATAAATAAAATCTTTAAAAAAATAAAAAATAAAAATTTGCTGATCTCTCTGCCTCAAATATTCTTCTCCAGGATAGCCTCAGGGCTCACTCCTTCAATTCTTTCAGTGTTTCTTCAGATTAATCACTCATAGAGGGTCCTGAGCAGCCTATCCAAATCTACACTCTATTCCACAATGGTCTCTGTTTCTTACTTTACTCTATTATTCTTCATAGTCACCCAAGATGGGACTAAATAAATATATGAAGCAAAGATCTTTAAGACATTGGACCTGAGGCAATGAAGAAAAGTAATCCTTGAAAGATTGGAAACAAACAAGGGAAACTCTACAACTGCCTTGGCTTATCAACTTGAATGAGACTGCTGGTCATGGCCGTGGAGCTGAGAAAATCTCCTGGGTTAAGGAAATAGAACTTAGAGTCTGGGAAAACCAACACAGCTCAAGTTTGTGGGACAGAGTACAGAAAATTAGAAAGCTATGCAGAAAAACTGCAGAAGGTCCTCTTGAGTATTCAGCAGAATACTGATCAGCACATGCATGTGAGGAAACAATACAGGGTCAGAGAAAGAACCACTCAAGAGGATTAGAGGAAACAGTATCTGGCATTCACACATGTTGGGAATAGTGCCTGCTCACATCAATCAGAATGGACAAAATTACAAATCACAGGATATTGATAGGGTACTCAAGAGGGTCTTGCCTCAGTAGTAGAGAATAATTAGCCTTAGACTAAATACTGATCTGGACCAACCTAACAAATCTTAAAAGCAAGATTCAAAAATACAAAATGATTTCTAAGTAACTGTATCCTAGACTAAAACTTAGTAAGCTGTAGAAATACAAAAACATCCAGCACCAACAAGGCAAATTTAAAGTGTCTGGCATTGAACCAAAGTTTACCATATATGCAAAAAAGCAGGAAAATATGACTGATAATGAGAATAAAAAACAATCAATTAAAGCTGATGCAGAACTAGTGCAGATGGCAGAATTAGCAGACAAGAGCATTAAAATAGTTATTAAAACTGCATTCCATTTATTCAAAAAGTTAAGTAGATATATAAATGATATAAAAAAGAAACAAATTAAATGTCTACTGCAGATACCTCTTTGGAATAGTGATTTTGGGCGCCTGGGTGGCTCAGTCGGTTGGGGAATTGCCTTCGGCTCGGGTCATGATCCTGGAGTCCCGGGATCGAGTCCCACATCAGGCTCCCTGCTCAGCAGGGGATCTGCTTCTCCCTCTGACCCTCTTCCCTCTCGTGCTCTCTGTCTCTCATTCTCTCTCTCAAATAAATAAATAAAATCTTAAAAAAAAAAAAGACAGCACTTCATCTTAAAACTGCTGTGCACATGGTGCACATGGAATGCCCGAGATGTGAACATATGGAAAGAGGCCACGGAGAATAAAAAAAAAAAGAGAACGACTGGAATAGTGATTTCATTACCTTTGGATATATAACCAGAAGTGGGATTGTTGGATCATCTGGTAGTTCTGTTTTTAATTTTTAAAGAAATCTCCATACTGTTTTGCATAGTGGCCATACCAATTTACATTCCCATCTACAGTGCATGAGGGTTCCCTTTTCTCCACCTCCTCACCAACAATTACCTCTTAGCTTTTCAATAATAGTCGTTCTAATAGTTGTAAGCTGATATCTCACTGTGATTTTGATTTGCATTTTCCTAATAATTAAAGATGCCAAGCAACTTCTCATGCACTTGTTGGCTATTTGTATGTCTGTTTTGGAAAAATGTCTATTTAAATTCTTTATTCATTTTTTAATCTGATTATTTGTGTTGTTGCTCTTGACTTGTATGAGTTGTTTATAGATTTTGAATATTAACCCCTTATTAGATATATGAATTGCAAATATATTCTTGAAGAACTCCTTTTAGGATTTCTTGTTGGCAGGTCTAGTGATGATAAACTTTCTCAACTTTTATTTGTCTAGCAAAGTCTTTATCTCTCCTTCATTTCTGAAGATCAATTTTACCAAATAAAGTACTTTTGATTGACCAGATTTTTTCTTTCAGCACGTTTAATGTATCATCCCACTCTCCCAGTCATTACAGTTTCTGCTGAGAAATTAGCTGATGGACTTATTAAGTTCCTCTTATAAGGAACAAGCTTCTTTTCTCTTGCTCTTTTCAAGATTTTTTTGTCTTTCATTTTTGAGAGTCTATTATATCTCCGAAAAGAAGTCTTTGAGTTGAACTTCTCTGTGGACCTATGAGCATCATGAAATTGGATTCCAAATATCTCCCTAATTTGGGGAAGTTCTCAGACATTATTTCTTTAAATAAGTTATCTACCCCTTTCTCCCTCCTGGGACTCCAAGAATGTATAGATTGTTTCTTTTAATAACATCATAAAAATTGTAGGCTTTCTTTATTCCTTTTCATTCTTTTTTCTCTTGCTCCACTGACTGGATAATTTCAAAGGATTTGTCTTCAAGTTCCACTGATTCTTTAATCTGCTTGATCCGGTTTGCTGTCAAAACCATCTATTGATTCTTTGGTTCAACCATTGTATTCTTCAGCTCCTTTTTATGTTCCTATCTGTTTTGAACTTCTCATTTTTCTCTTGTATTGTTTTCCTAACTTTGTTAAATTGTTTATCTGTGTTCACTTGTAGCTCTCTGAGCATTTTTAGAACAATTAGTTTGAAACAATTAGTTTGAATTGCCTGACAGAATGCCTCTGTCAGGCAATTCATGTATCTCTATTTTAGTGGGGGCAGTCAGTTTCTAGAGGCATACTGTATTTCTCTGGTGATGTCATGTTTTCTTGATTCTTCACAATCTCTGTAGCCTTCAAGTATTTGCATATTTGAAGAAGCAGTCTTCTTCAGTCTTTATGCACTGACTTCAGTAAGGAAAGGCCTTTGTCTGTGCGTAGGAGTACACTAGAGCATTTTGTATCCTGGGTCTAATGTTGCAAGGTGCTAAGTGCAGGAGCATGTGGTATGTGTGGTGACCCTGGTTTCAACCTGTGTGATGTCTTGATGGCTCAGGCTGCTGGGATCAACAACTGCATGTTCCTTGGCAAACACTGTAGGGTAGGTCTTCAGTGGTTACAAGAACTATTGGAATCCTCAGGAACACCTCCAAGTCCATCAGCTAAGACCAGGCAAGCAGTGGTGTGGCCTGAGTGGTGGTGTGCACACACTTGGCTGCAGGGCTGGTTGCAGATCCCGTGTAATGACAAGGGCTGGTTGCAGACATATATAGCAGTAAGGGCTATGGCCAGAAGCAAGGGCAGTGGTCAACTGCCAGAACACAACAGCTGTGGGCATCCTAGTTGTCAGTGTCCACACCTATAACTGCAGGCTATTGTCATGGCACACGTACAAATGGAAGCCAGGAGCAAGAGTCTGGTCAGGGGCATGCAAGTGCACAGATGGTTGGGCTAGCTGCAGGTGAGCCCAATGGTGCATGTCTGTGACAAGAGACAGGGCTGGATCTGGGCCCACAAATAGCTATGGGAGCCCAGGCTCTTGGTGTGCACTACCATGGTGTCAGGGTTTCTCCAGGGGTACACGCATGATGGTGGAGGCCTGGGATGGGAATCAGGACAGTAGAGTACAGGCACACAGCTGAAGAGGTTAGCCCAGAGTGTGCACACAGCAGTGGCAGTCAGCTGAGAGGGTCTGGACTTGTGTCTTATTGTGCAACTGCTGATGCCAGAGCTGGCTGCCAGTGTGAATCTTGGGCTCCAGCAGGGGATGGGGGTAGTAGGAGGGTCAGGGGAGGTATTCAAGCAGCTGGCACCTATGAATATGAAACCTATGGGGGAAAACATCAACAGTGAAATCTGCAGGGCCCAAAGTGAATGTGCTGGCCTTTGGTTTCTTCAGTGGCAAAAGCTGCTGGGAGAAGGCCCTTAGGAACCATGGCCACTTCAACTATGTGGCTAATACTGGTTGCCCCTGCCCTCTTCCTTGTTCTAGGCTGTCTCTGGGTGATGTGTCTCTAAAGTGAGTCTTCCATGCAGTGCCCCCAAAAGTTTCAGGATGCTGATCACCCACCCCACTATCCCTTCCCTGTCAAGGGAAACTCTTTAGGATTTAGCTAGGGTGTTCCCTCTTGGCACTGAGCAGTTTCAGCCTGGGAGGTTGAATAATACAAGCAAAATGAAATTGTTCTTCCTTCCCTTTTTGTGTGGTTATTCTCAGGTTGGTTTTTGTTTTTTTGTTGTTGTTTTTTTTTTTTTCACCACTGTGTTGCCAAAGTATTTTAAATGAACTCCTGAGCCCTCCCAGAGTTATTTTTGTTCATGGATAGCTGTCTAACTGTTTACTTTTGTGGGGTAATAGAGGCTGGGTTCTTCTACTCTGCATTTTGGTGTTGTCAGTCCCTAACATGCATTTAATTGAAGTCCTCAGGAAGGGATGGATAGAAAAAACATCTGAAAAAAATGGATGAAAAATTTCCAAACTTGATGAAAACCATAAACCCACATGTGTACAAGAAGTTTGATGAAACCTAAGAGGAGGAGAAGAAGAAAGAAGAAAGAAGAAAGAGAAAAAGAAGAAGAAGAAAAAGGAAAAGAAAACTATAGTAAGGCACATCATAATCAAATTGCTCAAGACCAATGATACAGAGAAAATACTGAAAACATCCTGAGAAAAATGGAACTTTGCATTCAGAAGACCAAAGATAATCATGACCACAGATTCCCACTGGAAAAAATACATATGAGAAAATAGCATTATTGAAATGCTGACATTTAAAAAAGAAAACAAACTATTGAGAATGCTATAGAGAAAATACCTTTCAAAAATAAAGGCAAAAAACTTTTTCAAAGCTGAAGAATTCATCACCAGCAGATCTACACTACAAAAAAATAAAGAATATTAGAGAAAGTACTTCAGCAGAAAGAAAATAGTACTGCATAAAAATATTAATGTACATGAAGGCATGAAGATTAGCAGCAATGGTAACTAGAAGGGTAAATGTATACATGTTTTTTCACTGTTATTTAAATGTATCTAGAAGGTAATTAATTGTTAATTATTATTGAACAAAAAACAACAAGGTATGGGGGTTACGACATATGTAACAATAAAATGTATGCAACAATATCACAAAGGACAGGGGAAGATAAATAAAATATACTATTGTGAAGTTATTATGGTACACATAAAGTGATATCATATCATTAAAAGTTGACCAACAAGTTAAATAGGTATACAATCTATCCTAGGCAATCACTACTAAAAGTGATGATAGCTATTAAGTCAACAAAGGTATAATAGAAACAAAAAAAAATACTCAATTAATTAAGAAGAAGACAGGCAAAAGAAGAAAATGTCACAAAGAACAAATGAGACAAATACAAAGCAACTAGCAAAATAATATATTTAAATCTAACTATTAACACCACATCAAATGTAAATAGTCTAAACACACAACTTAAAAGGCAAAGACTGTCATATTGGATATAAAAACAAAACTTAGCTATATACTGTTTATAAGAAATGATGTTTATTTTTTTTAAAGATTTTATTTATTTATTTGACAGAGAGAGTGCGAGAGAGAACACAAGCAGGGGAAGCAGGAGAGGGAGAAGCAGGGTCCCTGTCGAGCAGGGAGCCTAACATGGGGCTTGATCCCAGGACCCTGGGATCATGACCTGAGCCAAAGGCAGATGCTTAACAACTGAGCCACCCAGGCGCCCCAGAAATAATGTTTAAATAGACTCAAAGGGTTTAAAAATAACGGAATGAAAAAAGAAATGCCACAATGATACTAATTAAAAGAAAGCTGGAATGGCTATATTAAGATCAGAAAAATTCAATATGAGAATAAGAAATATTATGAGTAATAAAAGTGATCATTTCATAATGTTGAAGGGATGAATTTCTCAAGAGACCATAACAATCTTAAATATGTATTACTGGGCTTCCAAAATATGGGTAGCAAAACTAATATAATTGCAATAAGAAAGAGACAATCCATAATTATAATTAAAGATTTCAATACTCCTTTGTCAATAATTGACTTAAAAAAAGGTAGACAGATGTCATGAAGTACATAGAATACTTGGACAATACTATCAACTAAATTGACTTAATTGACAATACTATTAACTAAATTGACTTGGACAATACTATCAACTAAACTGACAATACTATCAATTAAATTGACTTAATCGACAGTTATAGTGCACTCCTTTCAACAATAGGAAATTATACTTTTTTTTCGGGTACACATGGGATACTTACTAAGATAAACTATATTCCATGTCATAAAACAAGCCTCAATAAATTTAAAGGAGCCAAGTCTTTTAAAATATGTTTTCTGAGAACATGGAATTAAATTAGAAATCAATAATAGAAATATCCTTGGAATATCCCTATATACTGGAAACTAAATAATACATTTATAAATAATCCATAGTTTGAAGGAGAAATCAAGAGAAAAATTAAAGAGCATTTTGAAATGAGAATGGAATTATGGAGGATTTGAAAAAAAATTAAAACACAGTATATTAAAATTTGGGGGATTCCATGAAAGAAGTGTGTAGAGGAATTTGTAGCACTAAACAGTTATAGTACAAAAAAAAAAAAAAAGTCCTAAACTGATAACATCAGCCTTAAGGAACTTGGAAAAAAAACCAGCAACTGAAACTAGAAGCTGGCAAAAGAAACTAATAAAGATTAGAACAGAAATTACTGAACTCAAATCCAGAAAAACAATAAAGAAAAATCAGTGAAATCAAATGCTCATTCTTTGAGAAAATCAATAAGATTAATAAAGTTCTAACTGGTTAGTTCATGAAAAAAAAGAGAAGTCACAAAATTCCAATATCCAGAATGAAAGAGTTGACATCACTACAAAATTTATAGATATTAAAAGTATAATGCGAAAATATTATGAAAAGCTTAATGCCAATAACATTGGAAAAATTGGTAAAATGGACAAATTCCTTAGAAGTCATAAACAAATTCACTCAAGAAAAAGTAATTAGAATAACCCTATATCTGTTAAATAAATCAAATTTGAAGTTAAAAATCTTCCCAGAAAGAGGCGCTTGGGCAACTCAGTTGGTTAAGTGGCCAACTCTTGATTTTGGCTAGGGTCATCATCTCAGAGTCCTGGGATTTAGCCCCACATTGGGCTCAGCAGTCAGAAGAGAGTCTGCTTGAGGATTTCTCTCCTTCTCCCTCTGCCCCTCCCCACCTCTCTCTCTCTCAAATAAATAAATAAATCTTTTTTAAAAAAGTCTTCCTAGAAAGGAAAATTTTAAGTCCACATGGTTTACTGGTGAATTCCACTAAATATTTAAGGAAGAAATTATACCAATTTTACACAAATTACTTAAGACTGTAAAAGAAGGAATACTTCTCAACATTTTGTATTAGGTTAACAATATCCTGATACTAAGTCTAGGCAAAGATTTTACACAAAAAAGAACTACAGACCTATATTCCTCATAAGCATAGATGGAAAAATACTAAACAAATTTTAGCAAATTGAATTCCAGCAGAGTTTATGCCCAAAACACAAGGTTGGCTTAACATTTTAAAATCAATGTAATTTACCATATTAAAAAAATAAAAAATAAAATCTCTATGATCTTCTCAACTGATACAGAGAACACATTTGACAAAATTTGATATCTATATCTATTTCTGATAGAAATTCTCAGCAACACAAGGAATAGAAGGAAAGTTCTTTAACCCAATAAAGTGCATCTATGAAAATTCTACAGCTAATGTATTCTTAATGTGAAAACTAAATGCTTTCCCCTTAAGATCAGGAATAAGATAGGATGTCCACTTTCACCACTTCTTTTCTTTGTGTGAAAGATTCTGGCCATTAAGGCAAGAGTAGCTAAACAAAAGCCAGCCTGATTATAAGAAAGAAATACAATTTGCCTTTATTTGAAGACAACATGATCATCTTCATAAAAATTCTGATGGACAATATGCTATTAGGAAAAAAGGTGAATTTAGAGATGTTATAGAATAAAAGATCTCTATACAAAAACCAAAATTGTATTTCTATGTTAGCAATGAACAATCAGAAATTCAAATTTTTTAAACTAGTATTTACAGTAGCATAAAAAAAAATGAGGTGAATCTGACTAAAGGTTATTCCATATAAATTGAAAACAGTAAAACATTGCTGAGAGAAATTAAAGAAAATCTAAATAAATGCAGAAATGTTCTTTACTCATGGGTCAGAAAACTAGATTTTTTTATACTGATTCTCCTCAGATTGATCTATATAGATCTATTGATCTTTCAAAAATCCCAGTGGGCTTTTCTGTACAAAGTGATAAGCTGATTCTAACATTTGATTCAAAATTTGCATGAAAATTCAAGAAACATAAAAAATCCAAAACAAATTTGCAAAATAAGAGCAAAAGAGGATTATATGATTTCAAGACTAATTGTAAGGCTGAAGTAATAAAGACTGTGTGGTATTGGTATAAAGACAGACAAATAGATCAATGGAACAAAATGGTCAAGAAACAGGCCCCTACATCAGCTACAGCTGATTTTTGGCAAAGGAGAAAAGGCAATTCTTTTCAGCAAATAGTGCTTGAACAATTAGATAACCATATGCACAATATGAACTTCGATTCACACTCATACCACATATACAAATTAACTACAGAGGGATTCTAGACCAAATGGTAAACTGAAAACTCTAACATTTCTAGAAGAAAATGGGAGAAAAATCTTTGTAATCTTGTATTAGGCAAAGATTTCTTTGATACAACATCAAAAACATATCTATAAAGGAAAAAAAATGATGGGCTGCCTGGGTGGCTCAGGCAGTCAAGCATCTGCTTTTGGCTCAGGTCATGATCTCAGGGTCCTGGGATCAAGCCACATGTCGGGTTCCCTGCTCAGCGAGGAGTCTGCTTCTCCCTCTTCCTCTGTCCCTCCCTTTGCTTGTGTTCTCTCTCTCTCTCTCACTCTCTATCAAATAAATAAATAAAAATCTAAAAAAAAATGATAAATTTGGTTCACCAAATTTAAAACTTCTGTTGTCAAAAATTACTATCAAAATAATGAAAAGTCAAACTGAAAGAAAATATGATAGATATAAGGGATTTGTATTCAGAATATATAAAGAACTCTCAAGACTCAAAATAAGGGGACAAAGTCCAATTTTTTAAATGGAAAAAATATTTGAAGAGCCATTTCAACAAAGAATATATGTGGTGGCAATGAAGGTCATGAATACATGCTCAATTCTATTAGTCGTTAGGAAAATTCAAACTAAAACTCAAGATACTAGCAGACTCCTATTAGAATGGCTAAAATTAAAAATATTGACCACACTAAGTATTGGCAAGGATGTGAAACAATTTAAATTTTCATACATCAAGGATAGAAATGCAAAATGGTGCAGCCACTTTGCAGAATTCTTTGGCACTTAAAAAATAAATAAATATATGTATATTATATGTCCTAGCCACTCCACTCTAAACAAAGACTTGTACAAAAGTATTCATAGAGGCTTTATTTGTAATAGCCCCGAATGGGAAACAACCCAAATGTCCATCACAGGTGAATAAATAAATAAATTTTGATCTATCCACTCAATGGAATACTACTCAGCAATAAAGTAGGAATAAACTGCTGTTACATAAAACACAGGTGAAGTCAGGAAAAAAAAGAGTAAATACTGTGTGATTCTATTAATATAAAACTAGAAGATGCAAACTGCTCTGTAGTCTCAGAAAACAGATCATTAGTTGCCTCTGAGCAAAGTGGGTTGGAAAGGGGCAGGAGGGGGTGATGCAAAGGGCACTCAGGAAACTCTTGGAGGTGGCAGATATGTTTATTGTCTTGAATGCAGTGATGGTTTCACAGATATATACACATGTCAGAACTTATTAACTTGTACACTAAATATGTGCAGTTTATTGTATGGCAATTAATCCTTAATAAAATGTGTTTTAAAAAGATGAGTATATATATAGAATTCAGACTGTAGCTAGGGAAAGAGGTTTTTGTGGCCATCATCTTGATGACGATAGTTCAGGAGTCCCTAAAAGAGATTCAGAAGGCCATGATTCTGCTAACAACGTGTGCAGAATTTGAGTGCCACTGTATATTTATAGTCACTCTGCTTAGGTTTGAAACCTAGCCAAGTTAATGTAGGAGGTGTGAATCTTTGCTATGTTTCTTTATTCAACACAACTCAAATTCCTTACCCAACCTCATGAGATTGTTGTAAGGATTTAATAGATCATATAGTGAGTACTCAAAAAATGTTAGCTTAACAAATGTTATATTCTCATGTCAAAATTTGGGTGAGGGGTTCATAGTTTTGGTCAGCTGCTCAAAGAGTTCTGTGACTCAGAAACTCAACAACTATGATAAGTGAAGCTGTGAAAGACAGGAGGAATTATTCAAAGAGTGTGCAGAAGCAGATGAGAAAAATGAGTACAGAATCTTAGAGGACAATCTGAGCTTAATGGGCAAGAGACAGAGGAAGAACAAGATAAGAAAACTGAGAAGTAATGGAGAGGTAAGAAGAAACCAGGAAATAGCAGGGTCACAGAAGCTAAAAGAAATATTTTCAAGAAAAAAAATACCACATACTTCAGCCATGTGAAAGAAGCTCAAATATAAGAAAGATCACCGGATTTGACAATGATGAGTTCTTGTTAACTTTTTTGTTTACTGAGATATAATTGATATATAACATTATATTAGTTTCAGGTGCACAAATAATGACTTGATGTTTGTATATATTGCAAAATGATCACCACAGTAGGTCTAGTTAACATGTTGACTTTTGAGGGAGCAATTTCACCAGAGAGGTGGGTAAACAAGGCATATGATATAGGGGGATATAAGGGAATGGCTAGGAAGTTAGGCAATTAATTCAGAGAACTTTTCAAGAAATTAAGAAATTAATTGAAAACAAAACAAAACAATAAGGCTCTAGCGGTATGTGGTGTTAGGGCAAAGAGAGTATTTCCCATCATAGGGAGCACCTGAGCATGTTTTCAAGATAATGGGAAGAGGCCAGGGAAAAACTGGTTGTTGGAAACTAAAAAAGACAAAGAACTATTTCAAAACCAGGTTTTGAAAGAAGTAAAAGAGGAAAGGAAATAGGGTACACATGGATGTCTTAGAAATACAAAGACCTTACATTTTATGGAAACTAGAAAGAAGAAGGGAAGAGTGAGGACCAGAGACATTCTGAGCTGAAGAGGAGGAAAATTGAGGTCTCTGGTATTATTCCCGAGGTCATGATAAAAAAAAAAAGAAGAAGGTAATTGACTAACATTGCCAACACAAGCATGGTAAGGATATGCAACTTGAATTATCAAGAACTTGATATTACCACATACATGATGTGCTAGATGTAGATTTGCTGAAGAATTTAAAGAGAGAGAATATTGCAACCTCATACATCTGACAACAGATACTATCACTCACTTAAGGTTTTATTTTGTTTATAATAACAGATTATATGGATGTCAAAAGCCACAAGCAATAAGCCACACTATATACAACCCGGAAATGAAGGACCTGGTAATTAAGTACACTGGTTCGTCTGCTAAGCCCTTGGTTCTACTTCTGATTCTGCCCCATGACCCTGAACAAGAAGCTTTGCTTTGTTGAACATCCGTGTCCAACTATAGTTCGATCCAGGCTGAACATGGTAAAATTAAATATCTTTATTTCAATTCCAGAGATGATATATCATTTTTGGTTTAATGGGACTTGACAAGTTGGTTTTTTTCTTTCAATCCAAAACAAAGTATGTTATTTTCATCAGTAGATGAGAATAAATAAATAAGAAAACCCAAAGTCAACTGTCAACCCTCTGTACCATGGGGATTCAAACTTCGCAAAGTCCTGTAGTCACCCTTAATTTCCAACAGACAAACCAAGAAAAGGCCATTTGTCTGGCTACGTAGGCTTCCTCAATCACAGAGGCAGCCATGGCCCTTCCTGTTTCATGTAGGTCATTCTAAACAAAATGCAGAGTTTTATTTTAGTAATAAAATTCCAAACTATTTATCTTTATGATATTTTCCAGAGAACCTGACCTCACATCAAGGAAAAGCAGTGCTTTATTTCAGAAGGACACAAGTATAGTAATTACATATGCAGTTTCAGGAATGAGAACACCTGAGTTTCAATTCTGGCCCCTCTGCCTGCTAATTATAGCTTAACCCTTCCAAGCCTCCTCTTCTCCACCAGTACGATAGCACTGTTAAAAATTTCAATGAGCACATGCATCACATGTTTAGGATAACACCTGGCACATAGTAAGCAATAAATGTTAGTTATTCTTAATAGAAATGCACTACATTTGGCAGAAAATAGTTTTTTCTCAATGAATATTTCTTCTGTTCATATGATATTCAGTTGGGTAAATTATATTTGCA
This sequence comes from Eumetopias jubatus, assembly GCF_037043125.1. Lineage (NCBI taxonomy): Eukaryota > Metazoa > Chordata > Mammalia > Carnivora > Otariidae > Eumetopias > Eumetopias jubatus. Next base: position 31,429,754 of record NW_028274818.1, read on the forward strand.
GCCTGAATATAAATTAGCTTTAATAATCTTGAAAAAAGTGTGGTCCCACAAAAAGCCATTGAATAGAGGGTGGCACTTAGAGTATCTTCTGAAGTAAATCTGATCAACCTTCCACTTCATGTTTCCTCCTTCTTTCTCCCACCCACCCACTTGTCTCCACTTCAAAAGGAACCACAATGGTCCAGATATTGTTATCAGAGAGTCCAAAGAAATAGAAGGGGGCCTATCAATCGGGGTGCCTGGGAGGCTCAGTCGATTAAGCATCTGCCTTTGGCTCAGCCCCGCATCAACCCCCACCCCCTGCATTGGGCTCCCTGCTCAGCGGGGAGCCTACTTCTCCCTCTGCCCCTCCCCTGCTCATGCTTTCTCTCTCTCTCTCAAATAAATAAATAAAATTAAAAAAAATTTCTCTCTGGGACGCCTGGGTAGCTCAGTCGGTTAAGCGTCTGCCTTCAGCTCAGGTCATGATACCAGGATCCTGGGATCGAGTCTTGCATCTGATTCCTTGCTCAGCAGGAGCCTGCTTCTCCCTCTGCCTGCCACTCCCCCTGCTTGTGCTTGCTCTCTCTCGCTCTCTCTCTTTTACAAATAACTAACTAACTAAATAAATAAAATTATTCTCTCTTGTCTTTAAAAAACAAGAAGGGGGCCTATCAAGAACCGGGTATGCCAGTTTGAACAGCGAAGAATTTATATTGTGAACAATAGAGTGCCAATCCAGAGTTAAACAGGGAAATAAAAAGATTAAATATGCATGTTAGAAGATGATTTAGGGATAACTATAAAACATGGACTGGCAAACTTTTTCTGTAAATGGCCACATAGTATTTTAGCTTTTGACAGCCTTAGTTACAACTGCTCAATTTTGCTGCTATAGGACAAAAGCAGGCATAGGGAAGATATAAATTAATGGGTATGGATGTGTTCTAATAAAACTTTATTTACAAAATCAAGCAGCGGTAGCAAGCAGAATTTGACCTTGCTATAGAAGATTAATTGGACAGCGTAAGACTGAACCAGAGTCAGATAATCCAATGAGATAGTTGGCATAACTGACCAAGCCAGACCTGAGGAGACTTGAAGAAAGCCATTAGCAGAGAGACAGGAGGCAATAGAAATCACAGGTCTTAATAACCACTTGGATATAGTAGAAGTGATCATGAAGATCCAAACTTTAGATCTGATTTGGATAATAGTGTGCAGGTGGGACTCCCCACTTGGTGATGGGAAACATGGGCACTGAGCTATTACCGAAGGTAACACAGTACACTGGAAACTCTGCCTTCTGGTCCCAAACCACAGCCCTGACCAAAATTCCCATCTTAATGCAGGACCCGCTACATAATTTCCATGACCCACTATAAAATAAATGAACATGTGGGGACCCTTATTCAAAATGATTAAGGTTTTCAAGACAGTAACAGTAGAGCAATAAACCAAGCATGGGGCCTTTCTAAGCGCTGGGCCTTGTGCACACAAGGATTCATGGGACCAGGAATCTGACCTTGTCCCTATCTCCAGCCTGGCATCCTTCAGGGGTGGGTTAGCTACTGAAATTCCAGAAGCATGCTACATTTACAAAATGGAGCCTCTAGTCATGTTTCTTTTGACTAGTGGATTTCAAGAATATTTTCCCACAGTGTACAGCTTTACTATGCCCATAACTAAGGAACCTTTTTATTGGGGTCATAACTTTTTAACATGCCTCCACAGCCCATTTTTGTTAGTTTCCCAATCTGTCACATAGAGTAAATAGCTGTAGTTCAATGGTGACTTCAAGTTAAAGGAGCTTTTTAATTTTTTCTTCCCTCAACTCACATTAAAAATATGGCAGAATGGCAGTATGCATTCTCCATGACCAACTGAGAGTGCTTTTTTAAGATCAGTTTCTCTCTGTGCATCAAGTTGACAAGTGCATTTGGGGAGCTGCCCCGAAAAGGAATGTAAACTCCAAAGTCCTAGACAGCTAGCCATGTTCCAGAGCAAGCTGTTTCCTTGGGGGGCCTACAGATGTCTTAGAAGGTTAAACCCATTAGAAAGCATGGAGAATATTCTATGGCCAGTGAAGAAAACTTTCTTTGACCAGAAGTCCAAAAACACATCCTGTCTGTCCAACTTAGCCACCATTGTTTTGTACCATTCATCACTTGACATTGTGCAGTACATCTTCCTTAGTGGTGACACATGAGGTGTGGATCTTCAAGACAAAATTCACTTTTTGTATTACCTTTGCTCTTATTCTATAAAGTTTCTGAGGATGTAACACAACAGGATATTAGATAATTTATGATTCATAACAAAGAGAAAGAAAAAACAAAAATGTCATCTTAGCTGATTTTGATGTTTATGTACACACACACTCCGTTTACAATCAATCACTCCCTTATTTACTGAGAAATATTTCTTTCCATTTGGAGAAGGGAAAGCTGGCTACCCATAGGCTAGAATTCCTACAGAGTGGTTACCTATGTAGGGTTGCCAGACAAAATATAGGACACTAAGTATTTACAAATATTTGGGACATAGTTATACATTAAAATGTGTTATTTATTTGGAATTCTAATTTAATTGGATGCCCTGCTTTTTATTGGTAAATCTGGCAACTCTACACCTAAACTATGTGGGAAATCTAACTATATGACTTCTAAAGTCCCATCTAGCCCTGAGATCCTCAATCTAGCATGATTTTACGATTTCCAGTAAACCAAACTAAGACCAAAGAGTAGAAGTTAAGAGAGGGAAGATAGTGATTCAATAGAAGAAGAATCTGTTAATCAAGCAGAATGGTAACCCCAAATGTAATCCACTTAATCCTAACCCTAACCCTAACCTAGCCTAATGGTCTAAAAAGTGGGATGTGCCCACCAACCAGAGACATTCAAGGCAGTCCACTTAAGTGCAGGAGGAAAAAATGAGAACATTCAATTCTTAAATGAGAAAGAAGTTAACAGAAGAATTGAGCCTGGTTCTCTGTCTCTCTCAGGAGATGAAGGTATCATGAAGGATCTGTGACAGTTTCACAACACAGGTGGTCAACAGAGAAATGCATATATTAGTTTTCTGCACTATTAAAATGGACGGATAAAAATGTTTCCAACTTTTGTGCTTTGTTTTACCACAAAGGACATGGCATCTTTAAAAATGTATAAGCATAGTTTTTGCGTAAGCATAATTTTTGAAACTTAAATTTTCCTGTACAATTTCTGCAGAGTTTAAATTATTTTCCAAAAATACAAAACTGCAAATTTTCCAATTACTGTGCAACAATAGCTCATGGACATCAAGGATGGCAGGAATTTGATGGATAAATTTCAACAAAAACTTTTGCTTAATTAGTGGATGAAATTTAGTACCATAATTTAATAATCACAATTAATAATACATTTCTTCTTTTGGCTCTATATGCCAACGTGGCATATATTTTTCAGTTATGACAACCATGATAACCAAGTATCAGAATTGCTTTACCATAAAATTTTGTATAATAATAAAGTATTTCCATATTTTTCATGTATAAAAATATTCTTATACATCTTCTTTGTGAAAACAAAACAGTTTTGATATTTTACTTTACATGTTAAAACATTTCAGGGAAATTAAAATGTGTCGAATCATTCATAAATAAAATGAAATATATTATAAATTATTATATCTTTGATCTTTACCTCATCCACTTATTTTTTTTAAATTTTGAGAATATTTTGTTATATAAGAGTACATTGTAAAATTCACATAATTTTTAAATAAATAATATTCAGGAATCAGAGGTAAATGTTTAAAAATTTCAATTTGAGAGCTATGTAGTAAAATATGGGTTCAGTGATCTGCACAATTACCTATCAGAGATATTCAGGAGACATTTCAAAATGAGTTGGGGATTTACTCTAAACTCTAAGTTTTATTAATTTTTTTCCACTCTGAATTTATTATTTTTGACAGTTCTAGGTCACCCCAGGTAAAACTGCTCTTTATTTTGGAGGGGTGGGCAGTCTCCTGTTTTGGTTAAAAAAAAGAGTTTAATTTAGAGACCCAAGCCAGATCTATTCGTAAACTGCCTTTGCCTCAAAATTTATAGGAACACGGGTAAGTCTTCATTTTTACATATAATACATAGTTCAGCAGTGCTGTATAATAATTTAATCATTTCTTTTACAGATTAAACTTATTTTCTCTTCTTACAACCATCCAAAAAAATTACTTACAACTCTGAACCTGAAGATGATCATTAGGTTCTTTTCTTTAAAAAATGGTTTTGTCATTTTTAATTTGGTAAAAGGGAGTGCAATCCATTCTTTCTCTTTTTTGTAATTTGCCTACTTTAATTTGCCTACTTTAAAAAAAACTCATGCATTTGTAAAGTAATTGAATTAAAAAACAAAAACAATGATTGTATAAAGAGCTAACCAACAAATTCAGAAAATATTAGAACAAAGAATGGATAACAGTGTTCTTTAAAATTGCTATGAATTCTTGGAGAGCTGAAAAGAAATAATAGACTAGACTAGAAACCACATGAAGTTAGATAAGGGTTAGTAACATGAATAAATGTGACTTTTTTTTTTTGTAAGCTCTAAGTACAATGTGGGGCTTGACCTCATGACCCAGAAATCATGCTTTACGAACTGAGCCATCCAGGCACCCCTAAATGTAATTTTTTATTAGTAGCAACTCAATCTCAATAATTTAAAGTTAGAAGTCATCTTTAATTTAGGGAAGATATAGATTAACAGGTTTTGACAAATGAAAATTACTTTTAATATTTTGACTCAGCCATATTTTATAGGCAAACTAAGTGTAATGAAGGAAAATATTTTAGGAGCCTAAATTTATTGTTGGATGTCATTCTTCTATGTAAAAGATATGCAGTAGAAATGATATATATATATATATATATATGCAAAAACAATGCATAGACTGATTTTTTTTCAACCTGGCTAAAGTAATTGAATTTTCTAAAATAATGCTTTGGTGCCTTGTCAAGAAAAGTCCCTAGAAAGTGAAGAAAGGAAAAAACATTTTAAATCACTCACTGGGTTAATCCACACTGAGGGCAGATTACCTAAGTAAAATGGACGGTGGGCCTGAGTGCTCAGATCTTGCGGGGGACATTGTGGCTTCTTAGGGTTTCACTCAACTATGGAACTTTACAATATATGCTATATTTGAAATATGAGTATAGTGATAAAATGTCACCAGCTTTGTGGTTACCAAAACCACCACCCTAAGAAATAAGAAAAAGAAAAGGAGGGAATGAATAAAAAAGTAAAGGCTCAAACGTAAGATTTTAACATAGTAAACATCCTATTTGTCGTGGGGTTTTTTTTGTTTTGTTTTGTTTTGTTTTGTTTTGAGACCATAAACCTTTTTTCCAGGATCATCTAAGTTCTTTCTTTCAGGTTACTTCTATTCAATTTTAAAGGAATATATGGAAATCTAACATCTTAATTTAAGCTCTAGTTCCCAGCACCTCTTCCCTATCCATCTGAAAAACTTATCTTTGAAGGTTCAGCTCATTTGTTGCCTCTTTTGTGAAAACATCATTCTGATGAATTCAGAATATTTTATGCAATATTATTTCACTGATTATCATCAACATTTGTTAAATGCAATCTTCTCTGCTGGAATATGAGCTCTACAAGGCAAGGCACACAACTTATTCATTCCCATATGCCCAATGCTTAGAACAGACCAGCTAAACATTGATAAATGTCTGACAAACTCAAGGATAGAAGGAAGGAAGAAAGGAAGGAAGGAAGGAGGGAAGAAAGAGGGAGGGAGGAAGGGAGGAAGGAAGGAAAAGAAAGAAGGAAGAAAGATTAAATACATGGATAAGTGAATGAAGAAATGGTTTTTGGAGGAGGTACTGGATGTGTCACTAGTTATTAGAGTTATAGGAGTATAGCATATTTCTTATTTAATATCCCTTATTAGGCAAGCATTAGACTCAATCCTGAGCAATGAATGGAGTGAAAGCCCAAGAGTTTGAAGTTAGAGCCAAGTATAGCAGGTAGCAATAAAAAGTTAGTGCTAAATCAAAGGTAGGCAGATCATTAAAATAGAGCTGTCAATTAAAAGTGCCTAAGTAAAAAGTTAGAATTCAAATCAAAAGCAAAGGACTAAAAACTAGATGGAAGAAGAGAAGCAGAACCAAGAGAAATTCCAAAGGCAAAGAGAGTAATTACTACAATTCTTTGTGTGTTAGTAATTACCTTAGCATTCCATAGTGACTAAGAGTCAGATCCTGCATAAGCTGCCTGAACTCAGCAGAACTCTGCTGCTTATCAGATCCCTTACTTTTAGCATGACACTTTCCTCATTTGTAAACCAGGAATGATAATGATACCTATCTCACAGGGTTGGTGTGAGCACTAAATAAAACATGTCTGTAAACCATTTAGCATAGTTCCTAACACATAATCAATAATAAATGTTAGCTATTGTTATTAGCAGGTCCTAATTAGATTTGGACAGATAAGCTAAGGTAAGAGATTAAAAAAAAAAAAAAAGTAGGGGATGGGTCCTGGATAGAGTGACAGTATTTATCAATTTACTTAGACCAATCCTGATTTATGTACTACACTGTCTTGGTATCTTATTTGGTTAGTATGTTCTTTCACTATCATAGAAACTTTAAAAAATGAAATGTGTTAGAATATCTTTAGGATGTCAAGATAGGGAATAATTTTCTGAAACATGAAATAAAAGATACAAATTATATATGTGCTGCCGAAACAAGCAAAAAGATACAAATTATAAATCAGTCAAATCAGACGGTCAAAATTTAAAATTTCTGAAAAAAGACAAAATGAAAAATTGCCCAGGTAATCAAGAAAATGCAGATAAAATACAATGATGACTTGGATTCTATAACAGAGATAGGGGCAGAGCAAACCTCCCACATGGACCAAGAGAAGGTAAGCAAATTGCAAAGGATTTAAATTAGACAGAGTCTGTTCTTTGATTACATTGTCAAACAAGAAAACAATAGCAAAAAGACTAGAAAATACCTGTTTAGAAATTAAACAATGTATTTCTAAATGACCCATTGATCAAATCATTAAATAAAATGTAGTGATATCTATTAATTAAATTAAATCATTAATTAAAATATGGCATATCAAAACGTGGGGAAGTAGCTAAAGGCATGTTTAGAGGAAAATTTATAGCATTGACAAATATATTAGAAAAGAAGAAAGGCTGAAAAGTAATGAATAATTTTCATTGATCTAAGTATTAATTTAAGACACTTGAAAAAAAAGCTCCAATTGGACTAAAGAAAGTAGAAAAAGGAAACATAAAGACAGAAAGAAATAGAAGAAAAGATGTTTTTTAGAACAAATTAACAAATCCAAATGTTGTTTCTTTAAAAAGACGTATAAAGGTGATGAATCCATGTTTACTGACAACTATTTTAAAAGGTAGAGATACCTAATACCAGAAATAAAAAAGAGGTCATCACTACTACATTTATATTCAAAGACCAAAGTAATTTACCGCATTAATGTAATAAAGGGAAAACATGATGTGGTCTTTTCAACAGATAGAGAAAAGACAGAGATAAAATTCAACATCTATTCAAAATTACTTTTACTAAATGAAGAATAAAAGGAATTTCACTAATCTGAAATTAAAGATAAAACCCGCAGCAAACATATAATTCATGGAGAGCTATCCTCTGTGGATCTCAAATGAGACAAGGATGTTTATATCATTTTCCCAAAGCAGAGTAGAAAAATCCGAATCACATTTATGTTAAAAATACATGCAAATCCTATGCATCTGAACTGTTTTCTCCCCAGAAGTCTAGAGGAGGCTGAGGGGAGCCAGATAAAAAAGGCAGAAGACAATTAGATCTCTCAGCCTTTTCTTTCTTTTTCTTTCTTTTCTCTTTCTTTTTTCTTTCTTTCTTTCTTTCTTTCTTTCTTTCTTTCTTTCTTTCTTTCTTTCTTTCTTTCTTTCTTTCTTTCTTTCTTTCTTTCTTTCTTTCTTTCTTTCTTTCTTTCTTTCTTTCTTTCTTTCTTTCTTTCTTTCTTTCTTTCTTTCTTTCTTTCTTTCTTTCTTTCCTTTCTTTCTTTCTTTCCTTTCTTTCTTCTTGTTCTTTTTTTTTTAATGTGAAAAGTCACATAAAAGACAGTAAGTAGTATCAGAGGCTGGTGTTAAAACATAGATGGCGTTGGTGTAAAGGAAAAGAGAACATGCAGAAAGCCAGACTTTTCAGAGATTTACAGAGGCATGGGAGAAAGGCGGGCAAGGGCTTGGGAAATGAAACACTTGGGACACTGAAGGAGTAGGTTTTGAATGCCCTATGTTTTATGTTTTGCTTCTATTTCATCTTTTTATCATGGTGTAATAAGTGTTCTTAAATCCTGATGCAAATTAGATTATTTACTTTGCACTGAGTCTGAAATAGTCATCATCTCTTTTGACTAGGAGGAGGAAAAATGATCAAAACAAAGAAGTAAAATGGCTTAAGGTGATCCCGATTCCTTTCAAAGACCCTACCCCAAAATAAAACCACCTGTCTCTATTATTAGGGTGATAACCCTAACAAAAAGACAGTCAGCCACACCCTGAATTTAATAGAAATATATGAAGACAAACTACAATAACCTAAGGCAGTGGAAAAAGCCTAATACTCAATGACAATTTATAAATTGATATTTTCATTTATCATGAACCATATTACAAGAATCATTATAAACCTGCTCATTCCAACTAAATTTAACACTTAGATTTCAAGTAAGATGAATATTACTCTCTGTTGTAGATCTTACAGGTTAACACAAACAAGTAATTTTCCCCTACTAAACCTGTATTTAAAAAAATCACTCACACAAGCATACTACACAGTGCATATTTCCACATGGACATTTGTGACTATGTTCACTTTCTATTAGTGTTAAAGTGGTTGGGTATCTTTAAAAAGTAACATCAGAATTGTTAGACTAAATAGCCAGTTATACTGTATTTTGCATCTGACCATACTGGCACGTTATAGACATAGCCAGAAATTGTTGGTAAAATCTAGGGTTCTTAGCTATAACAGGGGTTGGTAACATAGGCTATGAAATTCTGGATTCAATCACAAATGGGCCATTAAAAGCTAACTTTATAAAATAAATAAATAAATAAAACTACCAATCTGTTGGCTGAGTTTTGCCAGTACATCTAGAGCTGAACCTCACCAGTCCACTATACTCAAGACTGTAAACTGCCTGTTATTAAATTGTTTTTCCTGCGCTAAGCACACAAAGATACATTGAAGTCAGGCAGGTAACAGCATTAGCTCCCGATTCATTCTCCAGACTTTATGGAGCCAAATTTCGTGTTGCCAATCAATACGGAGCCACACAGTTGTTTTTAAATGTTTTGCCACAGGAATTGGCTCGCATCCACTGTAGCAGGGTGGTGTAGAGGAAGCTGATATTATGGAGGAAGGGAGCGAATGCTTTTTGCCTCCCTGGAGTCTGTTTATTTGTATATTTTGCTATACAATCAGTATTTTAAAAGAAAGCTATAAATTTAGATCCCTCAAGTCAGAACTCTTGGAATATGGTTTTAATCTAGAGAGGACAATTCTGATATGCAACTCTTGCTTGAAATCTTGAATCTCCCCATGTGTCCATCCTAAACCTAACAGGTCAGAGACCCAAGTAACAATTTATTAAATTTTAAACACTTGGTTTACTAGTTTTAATTTTTATTGTATTCTGTAATTTTGGAATTCTGTATGGCCTTGCACCTTCGCAGTATTCAATGTCTCTAGCAGAGAGGGATTCAGTTTTTAGATATCTAAGGGAACAAAAGATAATTAAAAGTAAGATAAATAGCAAAAGGAATTTAAGTATGTAGTTTCTGAAATCTGCCTTTAGAGCTCACTTTCTTGCCATATATATGCATTTTATGTCCTCACAAGAATACAGTATTCCTGCTATTTTACAGTGATTTTTTCAGCAAATAAATCAAAGGTTATTTAAGTTTGTTTAGTGATAGAAGAAAATATTTATCAAAAAGGTCATTATGGTAGCGATAGGAAGTAGAGTATTTATGTATGATTATTGCATTCGGAGATAATTTTCTAAAGCAGAAAGCCAGATTTTTGAGAATTCTCTCCCCCGTAAATAATCTGCCATAAATAATGGATTTCCTGTCTTTTTCTGCTATATAAAATGGAAATCCCTTGGTAATTCAATCAAAATATGCATTGATGTTTCTCATATTACATTTTTTATCCTTTTATTATGACTCAGGCCTCTGAAAGTTTGAGCAGGTGTATCTAGGAGTCAAGTAACATGGAACTTTGTCTTCTCTAGTTACTTTTTCTCATTCTGGACATATAAGCACTTACTATTTTTTTCTCTCTAGGGAACATTATATCCTCCAAATATGTGCAATAAATGTCATAGCTATCCCCAGGAGGTACATTAGTTGTTCAGATGAAGAGGGTGTGGAGTAAGTTTACATATCTGGGAGAATCAGGAAAAGTTTCCTTCAATCTAAGTTGTAAAATGTCTTAAAAGCATGTTCAGATGTTACAGATCTCTGATACTGTTGGAGCTAGGATACTGCTCAGCAAATTTACGATTAAAATGTATGTTGCTTAATTGAGTTGATGTTTCTCATTTCATTTACAAATACTTATACAAATAGCAACACTATCAGGTTCTGCCTTCAACTGACCACTGGGAAAGGCTGTGTGGTACAACATTTTATTTCTCCATTTGGGTTTTTACATACCTTTGCAGACATTGATGGGATGCAAAAAGGCCTGGGAAGTCATGGGATGATATGGGCACTTTCTGGAGTAGCAGTTTTACTTGAGGGAGGAGGAAAGAAAGAGTCAAATAATGTAAAGTAAATTGGTAAGTTATTAAAAAAATAATATTGAGGCAAACATGCAATAGACTAATACACTAAATTTGCACACATCTTTTAAGATATGCAAACTTTGGATACTTAACAGAAATGTAATATTTCAGCAAGATGTGGTTAGCTACAGCATCCCATATCATCCAGGGTTGATTTCCTTTAGAATTTCTCTGTAGTCTGTTCTTAGGACTACGTTGGTGAGGAAGCATGAGAAGTATGATAAAGCAAGAGTAACACTGAGCTTCTGGTTTTCCCCCTGCTGGTGGTGTGAACCTAGTCAAGGCCTGCTCAAAAAATATATATATTGACCAAAATACTATTACCAAATCAAATCATATTACAAAAATTTGATTAAAGGAATTAAATATGGCTGGCTCAGTTAGTAGAGCATGTGACTCTTAATCTCGGAATTATAAATTTGAGTCCCATGTTTGGTGTAGAGATTACTTAAAAATAAAATCTTTAAGAATCAAATATGATACTGTAGTTAAAGATCTTTATGAATTAGAAAACAAGAGAAACAATTTTTTTTATCAATCTGTTCTTTTACTTAGCAGACATTTATTGAAGATTTCCCATATGACAAAACTCCACTAGGTATTGTTCTTCTCCTCAAGAAGCCTACAGGCTAAGAGAAAAGAGACAACTCAGCCACTTCAACACAGTGCGTAGAGGCCAATGATAGATGTTTCCTCTGAGTTTAGTGACATTTGAAGGGAAACCTGATGGTAAGTCACAGAAGACAACTCAGGAATTGGATTTCTGGGCAGAGGAGACACACACAGACCCAGAATTAGGAGCACATTTCATTTGTCAGAAGGACATTATGTTTCATGTTTCTGAAATAGCATTTTGAGGAATCAACTCAGATGTATGTTTTTCTCCAACAGTGTTTCATGTGGAATTGAAAGGTAGTTCAATTTTTTGAAGTTTAAGGCTCTACCATGTGATTACAAAGAAAGGAATTTGAATGTATAAGCAAGGAAGTGATTTTATGGAGGGATCAGGAAATCCAAAGGAGACATGGTAGAAATTACTGAGAAATTACTGAGAGAAAAAATTGTGGTAAGGTGAATGCATGGGTGGGTCTACATGAGGATGGAGAATTGTCCAAGTGATATACTACAGCATACTGAAAAAAGGATATGTCACATAAAAACATATAAAAATCAAGGGGAAAAGTAGGTTACAGAGCAACATATAGAGTATCATCCCAGTTTTGTAAAACTAAATACTTGGGAAAATGCACAACAAAATGTTAATAGTGGTTATTGCAGGATGATAGAATTATGAGCCAGTTTTATTTTATTTTCTTTGTCTTCTATATTTTCCAAATTTCCTTCATTGAATATATATTGCTTTTGCAATTGAGAAAAAATTAAAAACAGATGTGGCAGCCCAGAAATATGGGCATAAAACCACACAGGTAATTAAGGACAATCATTCCCAGACCTGAAGAAATGGAGAGTGACATTGGGCACCATAGAAGCATCGCAAGCTGATTCTGAGATGGACAGTCATGCTACATTTACTGTACTTCCTTCATATTTCTGCCCTGCACCCATCCTCCCCTTCCTCACCCAGAAACACATCAAAACTCACATACACAGTGAGAAACTCACACACTAGCACACACATACTTCTGCACTTCCTTCTTCTTAAGATGACAGGAAGCCCTAAGTACCATTTACATAGGCAACTATACCCAATGCATCTCTGCACATTTCTATAGATAGTTTTTTTTAAGATTTTTTAATTTATTTGATAGAGAGACAGCAAGTGAGAGAGGGAGCACAAGCAGGGGGAGTGGCAGAGGGAGAGGGAAAGGCAGGCTTCCCGCCAAGCAGGGAGCCTGATGCGGGGCTCGATCCCAGGACCCTGGGATCATGACCTGAGCTGAAGGCAGACGCTTAACAGACTGAACCACCCAGGCACCCCTGTCTATGGATAGTTTTGACTGTTTCCTTTGGCATCACACAGTAGGCCTTGGCACAGGGAAAACTAATTTAAGTCAAGACAATTCCCTGTTGAATTATTCAGTTTCCGTCTTCTGCCTCCATCTGTCCACTCTCATCTCCACTTACAGCAAAAAAAAATTACCAGAGATAAATGTATTCCAGGTCCAGTCCTGAAAATGCAGTGTGACAAAAGGATGACAGATGACCCTCAACCAAATTATAGTGATGTTATCAATGCCACTATCCAGGCAACTGGAAATTTCTCTCCAAAAGAGAAATCCATAGACTTTTCCCTTTACACTCCTCTAACAATCCCTGTTAGGATTCTAGTTCCATGTCCACTGCAATACAGCACCTGAGACTAGCTATTTAAAATTGTTTATTTTAAATTCAGTTCAAAGAACTAAGAAAGGTACAAACTAGGTATAGATTACTCAATCTTTTTTATGAAACTTTTTCTTTCAATATCTTTTCCCTCCCTTAATCCTAGCTCTTGGATTTCCATTGCTTTTTGGCTAGTATATTCCACTCCTCCAAGAGTTAAGTTTTTTTCTTTAATCCCATGTTGGTCATTGGAAAGGCAAAATTGTTTTGTTTGAGCGTAGATCTCAACTTCTGTTTCAGTTTGGGCAGGATATATCTTATACTCAACTGGAGAGAATCTCCTAGATTTGCTGCACAAAGTATTTTCTAACAAAACGTTGGATTTGCTTTCCTAAACTCTTCAACTTTAATTCTGTGGAGACTTGCATTAATTATTCTGGAATATGCAATAGATATGAGTTTAAAAAGTACTTGAGACCTTCAGGGAAACCAAGATTTTATGAACAGGGAGTCCTATTAGCTGAGGAGGCATCAGTATAAACAGGAATGATCTTGACCTTGACTCAGATAGACCTGTGTTTAAATTCCTCTAGTGCCATTTTTTAGCTAAATGGTATTTTAAAAATTACTTAACTTATTTGAACACTAATTTCCTTAACTAAAAATGGAGTTATAATCACCTAAGACAGTTGTTTTGAAGTTTTGGAGCTAATGTGCACACCATTTCCAGTATAGTGACTGACAGTAACATGCAGTAGTTGACTTCTTTCCCTCTGTGCCTTGCATTTGGGAGTATCTTTTCATCTGTCAGAGGTCAGCTGTAATATTAGCATATCTTTAACCTAAGGTTAACCCCAAGAACAAAACCTTTTTTTTTTTTAAGACCAAAAACTTTTGGGAGAGAAACATTATCCTGCCTAAGGATTCAGGTGAGAATTGTCAAAGGATGGTCCAACATTCCAATTACACCAAAATTACTTGGGAATAATCTAAGGCCAACTTGAGAGAAGATCCACTTCAAACACCCAGTTGGTCCTAAAATCAACCTGATTTTCTTGGATAAGGAAACTCCTCAAGGTCATTTGCAAACCCAGCCTAGCCAGCACTCCTGGGATCACTCTCTCAGCCTGGAACTGAATCTAAATCTGAATCTGAATCTGAATCTAAATCTGAAGAAGAAGGAGGAGGAGGGGGAGGAAGAGAAGGAGGGGAGGAGAGTGGGGGGGGGAGGAGAAAGAAAAGAAAGAAAGAAAGAAAGAAAGAGAACAAAGAAAGAAAGAAAGAAAAAGAAAGAAAGAAAGAAAGAAAGAAAGAAAGAAAGAGAACAAAGAAAGAAAGAAAGAAAAAGAAAGAAAGAAAGAAAGAAAGAAAGAAAGAAAGAAAGAAAGAAAGAAAGAAAAGAAGAAAGAAAGAAAGAAAGAAAGAAAGAAAGAAAGAAAGAAAGAAAGAAAGAAAAGAAAGAAAGAAAGAAAGAAAGAAAGAAAGAAAGAAAGAAAGAAAGAGAAAGAAAGAAAAGAGAAGAGAAGAGAGGGAGGGAGGGAGGAAGGAAGGAAGGAAGAGGGAGGGAAGAAAAAGAAAAGATAGTTGAATTCTTGGAGGAGAGACCAAAAAAAAAAAAAAATCTGTTAATATTCACCTTCTGGCACCCTGTAATTCTGTATTACACATGCAATGAAACCATTAAATTGTAGAGACACAAATCTCTCTAACAAAATTAATTTTTCTACTCAATTTAGACTTCAATAATCTTTCAAAGTTATCAAAGAAAATTTTCTAATTTAGCTAAAGAATTAGAATTGGTTTTGATATTTTTTTTAGTGTAACCTCTCTCTCTCTTCTCCATGACCATTTTTTTCCTCCAGCTTTTCTTTTTCCTAAATTAAGAGAAAACACTCTCAGAAATAGCCCACCAGAAAGACTTAAATGAATAAGAAATCAAGGAAGGATATAAAAGAAATAAAGAAATAAAGAATATGATGATCTTGCCTTTGGATATGCTACTATTTCTGACTTGCTGGTTTAGAGGACTCCTCGGTTTATTTCAGGACTTAGTTTTTGTATTTGGGCATCCTGAATTTTCCAGATTAAGTGATGAGGAGTATCATGTGCTTCAGTTTGTCTCCTGGTTCCTACTGAGATCACAGTAAAGAGAGGAGAAACACAAAGAAGGTAAAAAGAAATTAAAGTCCATTCTGGCAACACCCAGAAGTTGCAAAGGACCTAGGTGTGTGAAAGTAAAACCGTCTATGCAGAAAACACAATCAAGAAATCTACTTTCCTCCTATTAAATATTTAGCTTTCCTTATTAAATCTGAATTCCAAAAAGCAATAGCAGATTATAGAAAGGGCTAAAGTACATTTTTCTGAATATTTTTCTGCCAAATCTAATGCTATCAAGGCAGAATAGTCTGGAAGCTCTTTGGAGTCAGTTGGGTTTTTGAACACTGAAAGCTCAGGGCCAACAGGGAGAATTCTAAAACATGGACCCAAATCCCTAAATCAGTCCTGAGACCACATTGTCCTCATGAATCCTTCAGATTGCAGATTGGTGGGCAGGATCATCTATGTTCCCAACATTCTACGTTATTCTAGGTATTTACTGGTCCATAGAAGGAGCTCTGGGAATTGGCCTCCTGGTAATATGAGACAGAAAGCATCACTGATAGGCTAGTATTTTACCTAAACTTTTATATCTTATAATATTGATAATGGCCCCGTTTACTGTTATATTCTTAACATCTAGAATAGTGCCTATCCCTGTAGTAATAGATAGTTGTCGAATGAATGAATGTAGTGCTTGCATTGTGACAGACTCTTAGCTTAACTACTTTTTGTACATCACTGCATTTAATTTACAAGTTGACAATCATTCTATAGGGCATTAGGTATTACTGTCCTTATTTTACAAACAAGATGAGCTTCAGAAAGGTTAAGCAATTTGCCCAAGCTAGAAACAGAGCCGTCTGATTCTAAAGTTCCTATAACAATGCACCATCATCCCATCTCATCTTCAGTCTTGAAATCAAAAACAACTGATGAACCATTTGATACTGGCCCTAATGGCAACAAAATAATTACCTTAAATTATTCTAAAATATCCTTTCAAGAAAGTCAAATTTTCCTTTTCTCTCTTTTTTTTTTTTTTTTTTAGAGAAAAGAGCATGCATGGTGGGGGAGGGGCACAGGGAGAAGGAGAGAGAGAATCTCAAGCAGGCTCAGTGCAGAGCCCAAGGCAGAGCTCGATCTTGGGAACCTGAGATCATGACCTGGGCTGAAATCAAGAGTCCGACGCTTAACTGACTGAGCCAGCCAAGCACCCCCGATTTTTCTGTTTATTCATGCATTCAGGCAACAAATATTTATTAAGTACTTACTGCTATATGCCAAAGACATTGCCAGGTTCTAGGATGGTATTGAAAAAGGAGCCTTGAGTCCCTGTCCTTGGAGATCTGAAGAGATGCACACACAAGTTGAAAATGATGATCCAGAGGGCAGAGCACTTTCAAGAGATACAAAGGGTATAGTGGGTATGCAGAAGAAGGAGATCTATATCCCCCTTCCTGAAAAATGTAAAAAAATAAAATAAAATGATGTCAATTAAGACAGCACAGGGCTGAAAAGTGGATTCTTAGGCAGAGATTCAGCTGAGATTATCATATGATAATTACCCTCACTGCCTCAGGCTCATTTGCCATTTCCAATTTTGGTAAATCGACACTCATCCTTCTTCCAGCTTAAAAAATCTGTGTTTTGTTTATTTGTTTGTTTTTAGAGAGAGAGAGAGAGAGAGAGAACAAGAAGGGGGAAGGGGCAGATGGAGAGGGACAGAGAGAATCTTAAGCCAGCTCCACGCCTGGCACAGAGACAACACGGGGCTCCATCTCAGGACATTGAGATTATGACCTGAGCCAAAATCAAGAGTCAAGAGTCGGTTGCTTAACCAAATGAGCCACCCAGGCTCCCCTGTATTGTTTCCTTTAGGGGTTAAAAACTCTGTGTTAAAATTCTCTGGTCTCAGATATTTCATTTTCTAATCTTTTGATCATTTTTACTGTTCTCTCTATATCCATCACATTCATTTTAAATTATGGAGCCAAAAATTAAAATCATTCCCTTAAAAAGCACTGGAACAATGATACATGTCACATAAAAGAGGAGATCTCCTATTATTTTACTCCTGTTTATATACATCCCAAGGTTATGTGGATAGATTTCTATTTGTGCAAGCACTTCTTGAATAACATATATTCTTGATAGCATATCAAGTCCCTTAAATTACACCAAATGCAATTTTTCTATTTCCTCTTTTCTTTTTAATCACACTCCTCCAATTCCACCACAGCTTTTGGATTTTCCCTGTCTTTAGAAGTGTCCACATGTTGTGGGTTTTAGGTTCACTTCTAAGCAAATGAAAAGTAGTTTAAGAGAAGAAACTAGCCAAAGCAAACACACACAAATAAGCTGTAGATTCTAATTAAACAAGTCACTAATTCCAGTGCAATTTCTTCTTATTTACAGTAAACAACCAAAAACATTTGTCTGCTTATACTAAAACACCCGCCCTACCTTCTGGACCCTGCATTGTGTGTTTCCTGTCATGGCAGTCACAAAACAAGGATGCTTTATGGGAGCTCACATTTTTTAAAAGATTGTGAAACTATTTTGAAAAAGAATTAAATTAGCATTGTCCCAACTATCAGCAAAACACTTGAGATGCTTTTCGTAGCCATAACAGTTAGCTAGAAATACCCCATTCAATCCTTCCCTTAAGTAAGTTTCATCCCTGATTTTTAATTGTAGTTCACTGAAACTCTAACAAAAAAAGAAGATGAAGATGAAGAGAAAGAAGAGAAAGAAGAGAAAGGAAAGAAAGAAGAAAGAAAAAGAAAGAAAGAAAGAAAGAAAGAAAGAAAGAAAGAAAGAAAGAAAGAAAGAAAGGAAAGAAAGAAAGAAAGAAAGAAAGAAAGAAAGAAAGAAAGAAAGAAAGAAAGAAAGAAAGAAAAAGAAAGAGAGAGAGAAAGACGGAGGGAGGGAAACACAGAAATAAAACTATGATAAAAGCACTTGGTATTACTTAATGCTTCTGTCACATTCTGTGCTGCACATACAAATACACATGTATTTGATGTAACAAAGTTATAGCAAAGAGATGATAGATAACAGCTAAATTTTCTATATCCCAGATATTCCTCCAAAGACTTTTCATATATCAAATCATTTCATCTTCGTAACTCAATTACTTTACAGTTGAGGAATCGGAGGTACAGAGAAGCTAACTTCCCCAAGCATGCACAGCAAATAAAGGGCAGAATCAGGCTCAAGAGCAGCACTGTCCACTACAAATATATTATGAGCCACATATGTAAATTTAAACTCTCTAGCAGTCACATTCAAAGTAGAATTGGATTAAATTAACTTGCACGCATTTTATTTTACCCAGTACATTCAAAATATTATTTCAACATGCAATTAATTAAAAATGAGATATTAACATTCTTCAATGCATACTAAATTTTCAAAATCCAGTATGCAATTACATTTGTAGCACATCTCATTTTGGAGTAGAGAGTCACAGTTTAAGATCTTAATAGGCAAGTAGCTACCATTTTGCACAAGGCAGCTCTTTGGTCTGGGCATTTTTTTTAATGTGTGATATTGGTCAACCTCAGGCTTTAAAATAATGAACCTTTCATATTGGCTAAGTATATTCAACTTACATCAATATACATCAGTTCTAAATAATAATGCAAGTATTTTATTTCTATTTTGACTTGGAAGGTATATAATAGACACAAACTGAGACTTAAATGTTGCCTATATTTGAAGAGAATGGGAACTTATTTCATGCAGATGAGCTCAGCCACTCACATTTCGTCACATGCCTCAGTTCCACTCTGCAACAGCAGGCCCCTTCTTTTTCCTTTCCCTACCACAAGCCATTTTCTTCTGCTTGAGTGTGAAGTTCCTCCTGTCCCAGACTCTTCTTCCAACTAACTCTTCTTTCTCTGAGTTCCTAACACAGATCTTCTTGAGCTTCCATTGGTTCTTGCTGGCTCCCTAATATCTATGAACACTCTCCTGTACTAATGGTATTCTACATCCGTTGCAGTTAGATGCTTCTTTGTCCAAGGGGAGATAACATCTTTGGAGCCTGAATCTCAGAGCTGAGAGTGTCCCAGAACACAGGAAGAGTGCATGGGGACAAGGTCTGCACTAGGCAACCTTTTCTCTAGATCTGGTTCTCGGCACTTTCTTTTTAATACCTTACTTCCCTTTTGTTGAGGTTTCTGAACATTCTCCAGGATTACTGGTGAGTAGCACAATGGGTGTTTCTTCTTTCCCTCTCCCATATACCTATAAAGGGGAAGCTAGGTTAAAGGAGCATGTGGAGCAGTCCTAGAAGATTAAAATATAAGGCCATGAAAGTGCAGCCCCAGGGGAGGTGAAAGGAAAGAGGAACACCTGCCCCTTCCACGCCTCTCTGACAAGAGTTTTTAGTGAGGGAGGTTATGGGCAGATGGCGTGCAAATCAGTCTCAGTTCTCTATAAGACAAGCTGGGGAAACACCCTCTTCTCTCCAATCCTATGATGTCCTAGGTCTTCCAGAAGCAATTTTTACTCCAGCCAAGAACATGGGGCTGCGAAGGACAGCCTCATCAATACCTTAACAGTGGTTAGGCACAGGGTGTCCCAATCCCATTTTACTTTCAAAGTACTGCCTTGGAGGCTACACATTTTCAGGCTCCATCTCAAGCTTTTACCTGCAGCTTTCTTTATTTTCATGAGGGTGGCAAAAGGTCAGGAAGAAGATAACTACAGTGGCCATTGATGGTGGATGCCTACACAATGTTTGGATACACTTCCCTCCTCCAATCACTTCCTGCCACATGTAAACAACCCAACTTACCTGCAAGAATACTCAGTCTTTTCCATGCAAATCCATGATTTTTTTTTTATTCCTAAATCTCTTAAGAGTAAGATAGAATGTTAAGTAGGAAGAATAGTAAGAGTCAGAGTAAATGTCAAATCCTGGTCCTAACTTGACCTTTTAAGAGCCAAATGAGTTGGACAAATTACCTGATTTCCCCACATCTCAGGTTCTTCATATGTAAAATAGGCAAAATTATGCTGGTCGAGCCTGCCTCATGGTATTATTGTGAGATTCAAATGAGGTTATATATATGAAAGTGCTTAGCAAAGTGTCAAGTGCTAGAAGCACTGTGAAATTTGTGGAGTTAAAAGTCAATTAGTTTAATTTGTATCACAGAAAATTCTGTGGAGGATATATTGATTTTCCATAACCTAGAACTTCTAGGCTGATCTAAAATATCCCAAATAAAAAATGCATTTTTATACCATTTATTTTCCTTTGATATAGAGCTACATCTGAGAGACCAAGGGTGAAGGCTCTACATAAGTCTATTACATTGACATTAAAAAAAAAAAAAAATCAAACTCTAAATGACTTGCTTTTCCATTATCTTGTTTAATCTTCATAAAATGAAAAAAATGCAAGGCGTATGTTATGGTTACAGATTAATAATAAAACAGAGTAAAGCAAACATTCCAGGCCATCAGGAACTCTTCCCAGTTGTCCAACCTCCCATTTACCATGAAGCATCTGAGAGTTGTCTGAAAGCCAGAAAACTGGAATACCCGGTACTTTTTCCTTTTGTTCTTTTCTTCTGTCTATGTCAGTGATACTCAAATTTTAGGATGCATGGAATTACTATACGAAGTTTTGTTTTTTTTAAATAAGCAAATCCGAGTTAACCAAATTTTACAGGGCTTCTAAGGGTTTTCATTCATATCTTGACATGGGCAAACTGTGGACTTTATCAGACACAAGTGAACCCCAGAGGTAAGACTCTTTACTGCTGTCACTGTCCTCTCCTTCATGTGGTGATGCCAACAACTGGCACTAGTACCTACTATTGATAAGGATCCTTCTATATACCAGTCATTACCATAGGCATCTTTTATTTATTATCTCTGATGCTTACAATGAGAGAAAAAGTGGATGCAATTACAATAGTTTACAGTAAAAAGAAACAGAGTCTCAGTCAAGGTAAGCAACACTTTGAAGTTTACATGGCTTGAAGATGGTATAGTCAAAACCTAAGCCCAATATGGGTTCAATGTGTATGGCTCTTTCCACCATGAAATACCACAATAATGATTACCTGAGTAAAATCTTCAAGAAAAACATCTCTTCTGTGGTAAGCAGCCCCAGATGGGTTAAATGGTCTATGTGGTGTTTCTGATTGCTTGTTGCCTGGTGAAAGGGGTGACTGGACCTGAAAGCTTGACAGGACTGTACTTATAATTATACTAACATTGATTAAGGAAGAGGTTAAAGTTTTTAGTGGTGCTCTTCACAAGCTGCTAACAAGAACTGACTAGTCAGTCACATGGTCAGTATGAACAAATGGAGTGTTTAAGAGGAGCAGTCTTCACTGGCTCAGTAAGATTTTTCTTCTGCTTTGCAGAACATAACGTCAAGCAAGCAATTAGACTATATGCCGGAAGAAAGAAGACTGCACACTTCAGAAGGATACTAGACAAAGTCACTGTGATACCTGAGGCTGTGTGAAGGGCAAGAAGGTTAAGAAATACTTGTTGGGGGGCGCCTGGGTGGCTCAGATGGTTAAGCGTCTGCCTTCGGCTCAGGTCATGATCCCGGGGTCCTGGGATCGAGTCCCGCATCGGGCTCCCTGCTCCTTGGGAGCCTGCTTCTCCCTCTGCTTCTCTCTCTCTCTCCCTCTCTCTCCCTCTCTCTCCCTCTCTCTCCCTCTCTCATGAATAAATAAATAAAATCTAAAAAAAAAATTACCCTTAAAAAAAAAAATACTTGTTGGTAAGATCTCTGTTTTATCCAATGGCTAACAATAATAGCCAGCATTTATTGAGCACTTACTATATGACATTTTTCATACTTGATCCAATTTAACGTTTATGAATTCTATGACATTGGTACTGTTTCATCTATAGCATTTTATAGATAAGGTTAAATAACTTCTCCAAATTACCCAACTTATAAGTGATGGGGGTTTGATCCCCATCTCTTGGTCTTCGGGCCCCAGTACTGAGCCACTCTATACTCCCACATTCCAGGGATGAGCTGAAGGATTCAGCCTTTTTGGGAGCAATGGCAAATGAAATACAAATGTCTCATGACCCTTCAGTTTATCTGTTTCAAGGGTAATGACTTCCGGGTGCAAATTTATTAAAAGAAGTCTGAAGCAAAAAGCATAAACCATGTCTTTGAATAAGGGAACCCCACTGATATCTTCACTTTTAATTGGGATGCATTTAAACATTGAGGACTAGAAAATATCCTTAATAAAAACTCCTTACTTTTCTTTCAGACCTTCCCTGGACAGTAGTTCCAGGCACCATTTTAAGAACTTTATAAATATTAACTAATTTAATATTCAGAGCAAACCAGCAAGATAGGTACTGGTTTTATCTCCCATTTTACAGCTGAAGAAATGGGCTCAGCTAGAGGAAAGGCTGAGTCCCGAGTCTATGCTATTAACTAGTTTTACATTGAGTTTATTATTGACAATACATAATCCTAACTGGAAAGTGAGGGCATGGAAATGAAGATATACTCACTTAATGACTTACCCAATAATTTTGGAATATAATGTAGTATTGTTTAAACCTAGTTGAATGTCCTCTCAAATAATAAATTAAACAGAAAAATTTTAAAAGATGCTTTTTCCCCTGGTAGTAGAAACCATCTAGTCTATTTAAAATTATTGCTCTTCCTCTATCTTCTTTTCTTCAATTCCTTCTTTCTTTCCTTCCATCTTTTCTGCCTCATAAAACCTTAGGTATACATTTGATTAAAATGTACAGGAAGGGAAGAAAAGAGGTACCATGGTGATGAATAGACTGTAAGAAACAGGTCTCCACAGACCTCTTACACAGACATTCCCATTTATTACCAAATAGATTAGTTGCAGTGATCATACTCTCCCTGGTAGCTTCATATTCATTTGCTCATGCAACAATATTTGAACACCTACCATGTAGCAGGGATTGTTCCAGATACTGAGCATAAGGGAATGAATTAAACAGGCAAAATCGATGCCTTGCTGGAATATAGTATCCTAGTGGGAAGAGGTGGATAATAAACAAAGGAAATAGTAAAATAAAATGTAATATGGTGCTAATGGCTATGGAGTAAAATAAGCAGAAAAACAAGGTGGTGAGTATCTGAGCAGGAGAGGGAGGAAGAGTCTGGCAAATTTAGATTGGTTGGTCAAAGAAGTCCTTGTTGAATCAGAACATGAGTGTGGGGAGGAAGATACTTACCACGCAGATACTTACAGAGTAGCACTGCAGACAGAAAGAAGAGTAAGTATATGGGTTCTAAGGCAGCAGCACGCAGGAGCAGGGAGGTCAGAGGAACTTGAGTGGAATGAGTGGTGGAAGCTTTTAGATGCCTTGGTAAGGATCTCATCTTTACCCAACTGGTCTGGGCAATCATTATAAGACCTTGAACAGAGGAATGAGATTGTTCTCGCTGTTTTAATAGGATTATTCTGTTATATTGAAAACAGATTTAAATAGGGCAAGAATAGAAATAGAAGAGCAGTTCGTAGACTATGACAAATCACATACTCAAGAGATGTTGTGGCTTTGACCAGAGTATTAATGGAGAGATGAAGAGAAGTCAGATTCTAAATTTATTTTGAAGGAATGGTCAATAGATTTGTTGAAGGATTGGATATGGGGAATGAGAGAAAAGAAGACTTGATTTTGAGCAAATATGTGAATGGAAGTATACCTTTTTTTTTTTTTTTAAGTAGGCTCCATGCCCAGTGTGGAGCCCAACTCAAGATTTGAATGACCCTGAGATCGAGACCTGAGCTGATATCAAGAGTCAGACACTCAATGGACTGAGCCACCCAGATGCCCCTGGACCTACTACTTTTTTTAAATGAGGGAAAAGTATAAGAGGAGCAGACTTGTTGGGTTCAGGATCTCTGATTAGGGCATGTTAAGTCCAAGATAACTTTTAAACATTCAAGTGAAAATGGGGCTGGCATTCATAGGGTAGGTGTAAAGTAGGAATTTAATTTATGAATCATCAGCATAAAGATGACATTTAAACTCATGAGCCAGGATGAGATCACCCAGGAAGTGAATATAGATAAAAAAGAGAAGTGGTCCAAAATTGAATCCTGAGTAACTCCAACATATGCAAAAAAAAAAAAAAAAAGAAGAAGAAGAAAGAAAGAAAGAGAAAAGAAAGAAAAGGAAAAGGCAGAGAAAAGTAAAGAAAGAAAAAGAAAATGAGAAGAAACTAGATAAAGAAAAAGAGACTGAAAGGGAGCAGCTAGAAGTAGAAAGAAAATAAAAAATGTTGGTGTCCTTCAAGGTATGTGACAGAAGCATTTCAAGAGATCCAACTGGGAATAATGGAATGGAGTAAAAGAAACTCCAGAGAGCCCCATGCTTACCTTTCAGAACAACATGGGTACTTTGGACTCTATCTTTCATCTGTTTGAATAAACACCCAGATCCTGTAGTGAAACTTATTGTAGCAGTATATGGTAGACTAGAGAGTAGGAGGGGAGGGGAGACACACAACAATCTCAGAACAACTTCCTCAGACTCAGATTTCCCACAGAATTCATCTCAAAAAGCAACATGAGCTTCACCAGAAATGGGGAAGCCATTTAATACTGCAAAAGAAACACAAAACTAAGACCTAAAGTGACAGCATTCTCTCACATTATAGAAATAATGAAGAAATACTGTCAGTTAAAATTGCATCTCTCTATCACTCACACAGTCTAGTATTTCTTCTACATTTGGAACTATTCTCATAATCCCTATAGTCTACCTTCCATTACAGTTATTTCTATTAGACTTCAAGTGGAAGGCAAGGAGTGGAAGTCTTTCTAGCATAGCATAGGTATTTAAAGCATTTTCATAAATGCATAAATGAAGGTCAGGTTTTGCAGGCATTGAGCAAAAAATAGACAGAGGGAGATGTAATGCACTCTTCAAGAAAACCAGAAAGGGAGATGAAAGGTCTATATAACCTAATTCTGAGAGCACACAATGGTAGAATCTATGTAGGAATCAATTTGCACAATCTTACCATAACTAGGAATATTTTATTTCAGCTCTAAGCAACTACCATATTTAATTAAAATGTTTTCACCTTTATTACTTTTTGTGCTACAATAATTGCTTACTACCAGTTTGTTCCTTTGCTAGAAAAAGTGCCCTGCTTCACAAAATGACAGTTTTGAAATATGGCAGAATACCCGCTTAAATTTCTCACAGTAAATAGAGTTCATTGTTGTACTTCATCTGAAAGAAAATGTTACCACAATTTCCAAAAAAAAGAAAAAAAGTTTGTGCTCACTATGTGCAAAGTGCTGCTCCAGAAACAATCACAAGTAAAATGCCACCTTTATTCTCGCCCAAAGCTTATAGTTTGTGAGTGAAAAAAAGCAAATGAAGCTTGGGGAATGACTTCTGACATTAACGCATAAAGTCCTATAAAGTTCTAGATGAAGAAGGGATCAGTTAGGTCTGAGAGGACCTAGAAAGTTTCATCCTTTAAAGTAGACATTAAAATTGGGCTTTGAATGACTTTTGTTCTAGGGAAATATGAAAAAGTTATTCCAGGAAGAAGAAAGAGTCTGAATGAAAGTGTAGAGAAATGTTTCTGGTGTTGAAGAGACAATAGGTAGCATGGTGAGTAAGCTGGAGGGAGATATGGGAGAAGAGCCAGAGGATGAGAGACAGGAATAAGGAGGCTCATTTCCCTATCTAGTGGTAGAGAGAAGAAAACAGAAGATGATCAGTAGTTCACTTGTATTTGCTTTATATATTACTGCTCAGCTCTAATGAATAGGTGAAGTGAATAATAATATTGTGCTCTGTAGAAGCACCCAGACCAAGTCTTAGAGTTTTGCTTAACGATTGAAGTTGACAGCTTAGAAGCTTCAGGCCTTCAGGAAACCAGGGATTAATCTTTTCACTATTAATCAGATTCAGGGGCTAAACCAACATGGGCAAAAGAAGGAAGGATCACATGATTAGTTGAAATATGCAGAGGTGATGATGGAATGGATAGCAAGAGGAAGTCTGAGTAGAAATGAAACTTCAAACAAGAGAAACCAAATATATATATGTGTGTGTGTGTATATATATATATATAATATATATAAATTTAGCAAGTGTTCAGTATATATATATATATTTGCTAAATTGCTAAATTTATAATTACAGCTATTCAAACATTCGATGTTAAACTTTTTTCAAGTTAAATACAAGTAAAATTAAGAGGCATTTCATTGTAATCCTTAACATTCAACAATTAAAACTTTTCCAAAGAGAACAGATTTTAAGATTTTATCATTTTTTTCTTAAAGATTTTATTTCTTTATTTGAGAGAGAGAGAGAACAAGCAGGCAGAGGGGGAGAGGAAGAGGGAGAAACAGACTCACTGCTGAGCAGGGAGCCCTATCCAAGACTCAATCCCAGAACCTTGGGAACATGACCTGAGCCGAAGGCAGAGGCTTAACCAACTGAGCCACCCAGGTGCCCCAAGATTTTGTCATTTTTAACACTTTTCTTTGCATTTTTCACTAATAAAAACATATGAAAGTATTCAGAAAAGATAATCAAAGAACAGAGACCCAAATATACACTATACTGATTTTTACACTTCCTTTTTACATATTACTATGAGTGATATATCCATTTTTCTACTTCATTTGAAAAGCCAAATTCTGTCTACTTCTTGGAATTTTTATAAAGATATATAGCTAAATATTCAATTTATCATTGAAAATAGTAGTCAATAATAATAAAATAATATTATATAATGTAATAAAGAATATAAATAAGTAATAGTATCAGTAAACTGTGTTATACATTGAAATCATCAATGTTAATATTCCATTAACATAAACACCAAAAATGATTTATAGCAATCAAATTAAAGAAAACTCTATTATTTGGTTTAATTTCTAAGTATAAAAGAAAAAAGTAGAGCAAGATGGCGGAGGAGTAGGAGACCTGGATTTCGTCTCGTCTCAGGAACTCAGCTGAATAGGGATCAAACCATTCTGAACACCTACGAACTCAACAGGAGATTGAAGAAAAGAGTAGCAACAACTCTCTGAACAGAAAAGCGACCACTTACTGGAAGGTAGGACGTGCGGAGAAGTGATTCCGAGGCGATATTCGGGAGGATAGACGGCGGGGGAGGGGGCCTCCATCAGCCTCTTCTGGCAAGTGCTAGAGCCGCGGAGCACAACATTGGAACTTTTAGAAGCCGGCTCCGCTGAGGGACGTCGCTCCAGTGGCTAAGCGGGGGGTGGAACCCTCACGGGACAGTGTGGTCTCAGGACCCTCGGGGTCAAGAAAGACCGGGGGTGCCTGAGTGCGGCAGAGCTCCCAGGTATCGGAGCGGGGAAGCCGGCTGCAGAGACGGAGCCGAGGCGCGAGCTCTCAGCTCGGGGTGGCCATAAACTGTGATCGGCGACACAGTCGGGCCACTGCTCCTCCAGCAGGGACCCAACAAGCGGCAGATCCGGGGAGACTCCCCTTCCTCCCCTGGGAGGAGCGGCGCGGAAGTGCACCGCAGGATTCGGCTGGGCTTGGAGACTCCACACGGGGTCGGGTGCCAGAGATAGAAATGCTCGGTCACAGGCCGGCTGAGCACGGAGTGCGGCCGGAGACCAGGGACATGGGAGTGATTGACTGCTTTCCTCTGGGGGTGCACTGAGGAGGGGGGCCCCAAGTCCTCAGCTCCTCCGGGCGGAGATTGGGAGGCCGCCATTTTCACTCTTATCCTCCAAGGCTGTACGGAAAGCTTGCCGGAAACAAAAGCTCCCGAGAGCAAACCCGAGCGGACTGCTTAGCCCGGACCAGCAAGGGCGGGGCAATTCCGCCTCTGGCAAAGACATTTGGGAACCACGGCAACAGGCCCCTCCCCCAGAAGATCAGCACGAACAGTCAGCCAAGACCAAGTTTACCGATCAATGAGAACAGATGAACTCCAGCACTAGGGGAATACTGCACATAGAATTCATGGCATTTTTACCATGATACATTAGTCTTACAAAGTTAATTTTTTTAACTGTTTTTTTTTTTTAATTTTTCTTTTTCCCTTTTTCAACCATCATCTTATGAATCCATTTTTTTAAAAAAACATTTTTATTTTTCATTTTTGGAGTCATATTCTATCACTTCATAGTAGTTACCCTTATTTTTGGCATATATATATAAGTTGTTCTCTCTTTAAAATTTTGAGTAACAGTTTCTTCTAACAGATCAAAATATACCCTAAATCTCTAGTGTATGGCTTTGTTCTAGTCTCCTGCCTAATCACATTCTCTCCCCCTTTTTTTCTTTCTTTCCTTTTTTTTAATCCTCTTCTTTCTTTTTTCAAACATCTTCTTATAAATTCCTTTTTTAAACTTTTTTATAATTTTCATCTTTACAGTCATATTCCATCCCTTCATCATATCAACCCTTATTTTTTACATATATAAGTCTTTCTTTCTTTAAAATTTTAGGAGGCACTTTCTTTTAACAGACCAAAATACACCCAAAATCTAATGTGTGGCACTGATCTATGCACCAGCCTGATCATATTGGATCATATTCTGTTTTTTTTGTTTTGTTTTGTTCTGTTTTTGTTTGTTTTTATCTTTTTCTTTTTTCTCTCTCTCTTTCTTTTTTCTTTCTTTCCCTTTCTTTTCCCCTGGTTTCAGGTCTTTTCTGATTTGATTAGAGTATATTTTCTGGGGACATTGTTAACCTGTTAGCATTTTGTTCTCTCATTCATCTATTCTCCTCTGGACAAAATGACAAGACAAAAAAAATCACCTCAACAAAAAGAACAAGAGGTAGTACCCTCTGCCAGGGACCTACTTAACACGGACATTAGTGCCATATCGGACCTAGAGTTCAGAATCATGACTTTAAAGATACTAGCTGGGCTTGAAAAAAGCATGGAAGTTATTAGAGAAACCCTTTCTGGAGAAATAAAAGAACTAAAATCTACCAAGTCGAAATCAAAAGGCTATTAAAGAGGTGAAATAAAAAATGGGGGCACTAACTGCTAGGATAAATGAGGCAGAAGAGAGAATCAGCGATATAGAAGACCAAATGATGGAAAATAAAGAAGCCAAGAAAAAGAGAGATAAACAACTACTGGATCACAAGGGCAGAATTTGAGAGATAAGCGATACGATAAGATGAAAAACATTAGAATAATTGGGATCCTGGAAGAAGAAGAAACAGAGTGAGGGGCAGAAGGTATATTGGAGTAAATTATAGCAGAGAACTTCCCTAATGTGGGGAGGAAACAGGCATCAAAATCCAGGAGGCACAGAGAACCCCTCTCAAAGTCAATAAAAATAGGTCAACACCCCGACATCTAATAGTAAAACTTACGAGTCTCAGAGACAAAGAGAAAATCCTGAAAGCAGCTCGAGAGAAGAGAGATGTAACCTACAATGGTAGAAACATTAGATTGGCAACAGACCTATCCACGGAGACCTGGCAGGCCAGAAAGGACTGGCATGATATCTTCAGAGCACTAAGTGAGAAAAATAGGCAGCCAAGAATACTATATCCAGCTAGGCTATCATTGAAAATAGAAGGAGAGATAAAAAGCTTCCAGGACAAACAAAAACTAAAGGAATTTGCAAACACAAAACCAGCCCTCCAGGAAATATTGAAAGGGGTCCTCTAAGCAAAGAGAGAGCCTAAAAGCAACATAGACCAGAAAGGAACACAGACAATATACAGTAACAGTCACCTTACAGGCAATACAGTGGCACTAAATTCGTATCTTTCAATAGTTACCCTGAATGTAAATGGGCTAAATGCCCCAATCAAAAGACACAGGCTATCAGATTGGATTAAAAAACAAGACCCATCGATATGCTGTCTGCAAGAGACTCATTTTAGACCCAAAGACACCCCCAGATTGAAAGTGAGGGGGTGGAAAACCATTTACCATGCTAATGGACACCAAAAGAAAGCTGGGGTGGCAATCCTTATATCAGACAAACTAGATTTTAAAACAAAGACTGTAATAAGAGATGAGGAAGGACACTATATCCTACTTAAAGGGTCTATCCAACAAGAAGATCTAACAATTGTAAATATCTATGCCCCTAACATGGGAGCACCCAGTTATATAAGGCAATTAATAACAAAAGCAGAGAAACACATTGACAACAATACAATAATAGTGGGGGACTTTAACACCCCCCTGACTGAAATGGACAGATCATCTAAGCAAAAGATCAACAAGGAAATAAAGACTTTAAATGACACACTGGACCAAATGGACTTCACAGACATATTCAGAACATTCCATCCCAAAGCAATGGAATACACATTCTTCTCTAGGGCCCATGGAACATTCTCCAGAATGGATCACATCCTAGGCCACAATCAGGTCTCAACCAGTACCAAAAGATTGGGATTATTCCCTGCATATTTTCAGACCACAATGCTTTGAAACTAGAACACAATCACAAGAGGAAAGTCAGAAAGAACTCAAATACACGGAGGCTAAAGAGCATCCTAGTAAAGAATGAATGGGTCAGGAGGAAATTAAAGAAGAATTAAAAACATTCATGGAAACCAATGAAAATGAAAAGACAACTGTTCAAAATCTTTGGGATGCAGCAAAGTCAGTCCTGAGAGGAAAGTATATAGCAATACAAGCCTTTCTCAAGAAACAAGAAAGGTCTCAAATACACAACCTAACCCTACACCTAAAGGAGCTAGAGAAAAACGGCAAATAAAGCCTAAATCCAGCAGGAGAAGAGAAATAATAAAGATCAGAGCAGAAATCAATGAAATAGAAACCAAAAGAACAATAGAACAGATCAACGAAACTAGGAGCTGGTTCTTTGAAAGAATTAACAAGATTGATAAACCCCTGGCCAGACTGATCAAAAAGAAAAGAGAAATGACCCAAATCCACAAAATCATGAATGAAAGAGGAGAGATCACAACCAACACCAAAGAAATACAAACAATTATAAGAACATATGAGCAACTCTATGCCAGCAAATTAGATAACCGGGAAGAAATGGATGCATTCCTAGAGATGTATCAGCTACCAAAATTGAACCAGGAAGAAAAAGAAAACCTGAACAGACCTACAACCACTAAGGAAATTGAAGCAGTCATCAAAAATCTCCCAACAAACAAAAGCCCAGGGCCAGATGGTTTCCCAGGGGAATTCTACCAAACATTTAAAGAAGAATTAATACCTATTGTCCTGAAACTGTTCCAAAAAATAGAAATGGAAGGAAAACTTCCAAATTCATTTTATGAGGTCGCCATTACCTTGATCCCCAAACCAGACAAACACCCCATCAAAAAGGAGAATTACAGACCAATAACCTTGATGAACATGGATGCAAAAATTCTCACCAAAATACTAGCCAGTAGGATCCAACAGTACATTAAAAGGATTATTCACCACGACCAAGTGGGATTTATCCCTGGGCTGCAAGGCTGGTTCAACATCCGCAAATCAATCAATGTGATCAATATATTAACAAAAGAAAGAACAAGAATCATATGATCCTCTCATAGATGCAGAGAAAGTATTTGACAAAGTACAGCATCCTTTCTTGATCAAAACTCTTCGGAGTATAGGGATAGAGGGTACCTATCTCAATATCATAAAGCCATCTATGAAAAACCTACAACAATATCATTCTCAACGGGGAAAAGCTGAGAGCTTCCCTCTAAGGTCAGGAACGCGGCAGGGATGTCCACTATCACCACTGCTATTCAACATAGTATTAGAAGTCCTAGCCACAGCCATCAGACAACAAAAAGAAATCAAAGGCATCCAAATCGGCAAAGAGGAAGTCAAACTCTCACTCTTTGCAGATGATATGATACTTTATGTGGAAAACTAAACTCTACCCCAAAACTGCTAGAACTCATACAGGAAATCAGTAAAGTGGCAGGATATAAAATCAGTGCACAGAAATCAGTGGCATTCCTATACACCAACAAGACAGAAGAGAGACATATCAAGGAGTCGATCCCATTTAAAATTGCACCCAAAACCGTAAGATACCTAGGAATAAATCTAACAAAGAGGCAAAGGATCTGTACTCAGAAAACTATAAAACACTCAGGAAAGAAATTGAAGAAGACACAAAGAAATGGAAAAACGTTCCATGCTCATGGATTGGGAGAACAAACATTGTGAAGATGTCAATGCTACCTAGAGCAATCTACACATCCAATGCAATCCCCATCAAAATACCATCCACTTTTTTCAAAGAAATGGAACAAATAATTCTAATATTTGTATGGAACCAGAAAAGACCCCGAATAGCCAGAGGAATGTTGAAAAAGAAAAGCAAAGCTGGCGGCATCACAATTCCGGACTTCCAGCTCTATTACAAAGCTGTCATCATCAAGACAGTATGGTACTGGCACAAAAAGAGACACAGAGATCAATGGAACAGAATCGAGAGCCCAGAAATGGACCCTCAACTCTATGGTCAACTCATCTTTGACAAAGCAGGAAAGAATGTCCAATGGCAAAAAGACAGTCTCTTCAACAAATGGTGTTGGGAAAATTGGACAGCCACATGCAGAAGAATGAAACTGGACCATTTCCTTACACCACACACAAAAATAGACTCCAAATGGTTGAAAGACCTAGATGTGAGACAGGAGTCCATCAGTATCCTAAAGGAGAACACAGGCAGCAACCTCTTCGACCTCAGCCACAGCAACTTCTTCCTAGAAACATCGCCAAAGGCAAGGGAAGCAAGGGCAAAAATGAGCTATTGGGATTTCATCAAGATAAAAAGCTTTTGCACAGCAAAAGAAACAATCCTCAAAACCAAAAGACAACCGACAGAATGGGAGAAAATATTTGCAAATGACATATCAGATAAAGGGCTAGTATCCAAATTCTATAAAGAACTTATCAAACTCAACACCCAAAGAACAAATGATCCAATCAAGAAATGGGCAGAAGACATGAACAGACATTTTTCCAAAGAAGACATCCAAATGGCCAACAGACACATGAAAAAGTGCTCAACATCGCTCGGCATCAGGGAAATCCAAATCAAAACCTCCATGAGATACCACCTCACACCCGTCAGAATGGCTAAAATTAACAAGTCAGGAAATGACAGATATTGGCAGGGATGCGGAGAAAGGGGAACCCTCCTACACTGTTGGTGGGAATGCAAGCTGGTACAACCACTCTGGAAAACAGTATGGAGGTTCCTCAAACAGTTGAAATTAGAGCTACCATTCGATCCAGCAATTGCACTACTTGGTATTTACCCCAAAGATACAAATGTAGGGACCCGAAGGGTTACGTGCACCCCAATGTTTATAGCAGCAATGTCCACAATAGCCAAACTGTGGAAAGAGCCAAGATGTCCATCGACAGATGAATGGATAAAGAAGAGGTGGTATATATACACAATGGAATATTATGCAGCCATCAAAAGGAATGAGATCTTGCCATTTGCAATGACGTGGATTGAACTGGAGGGTGTTATGCTGAGTGAAATAAGTCAATCAGAGAAAGACATGTATCATATGACCTCACTGATATGAGGAATTCTTAATCTCAGGAAACAAACTGAGGGTTGCTGGAGTGGTGGGGGGTAGGAGGGAGGGGGTGGCTGGGTGATAGACATTGGGGAGGGTATGTACTATGGTGAGCGCTGTGAATTGTGCAATACTATTGAATCATAGATCTGTACCTCTGAAACAAATAATGCAATATATGTTAAGGAAAAAAAAAAAGAAGATAGCAGGAGGGGAAGAATGAAGGGGGGGAAATCGGAGGGGGAGCTGAACCATGAGAGATGACGGACTCTGAAAAACAAACTGAGGGTTCTAGAGGGGAGGGGGGTGGGGGGATGGGTTAGCCTCATGATGGGTATTAAAGAGGGCAAGTTCTGCCTGGAGCACAGGGTATTATGCACAAACAGTGAATCATGGAACACTACATCACAAACTAATGATGTAATGTATGGTAACTAACATAACAATAAAAAATTTAAAGAGAAAAAGAAAGAAAAAAGTAGAATATAATAAACCGTAAGACCAGGGCAAGTAGTTCCAAATGAATAGGATAGGAAGAACTCTAGTTGCTCAACATGATTACTCCTGAGGGGGAATCTTCAACAAACAAGATCTCAGTTAAGCCAAATCTCACTTTGTTTTGATATTTTTATTATCAATTGTTTGAGCATCTGGCATTTTCATTGACCCACATTTTCAATTTTTTTTGATACAGAGGGAAAGGCCAATAGATATTCCTTCTTTTCTGTTTACCTTTTTCATCAAGAAAAAATAAATATTTAAGGACATTTTTCCTAGGAAGAGAAAGCATTGTGCAGCAGGAAGATTACTGACCCTGAGGTCAGGTCGTGACCTTGGGCCTCTCACTCATAGTTTCTGAGCCACGATTTCTTGACCATTAATCTTGTTTATTTGATAGAAGCCCTGTCTCTTTATTCATAAATAAAGATGTGATATGTGATAATGATACCCATGTCCAGTGCTACCGTGAGAATTGAGTGAGTTAATGTATAGACATATGCAGTATAAATAGTTTACAATTAGACCCAGTTTTGAAACACAGTTGGCATTTTATTAGTGAATAGAAAAAGAAATGCTTGTCCACTGATACCTCAATGCTACAAAATATTAAAAGCACAACTCAAAATCTAGGTTATTAGCAGATAAATTTTTTCAAAATATGATTATCCTTAAAGGGTAAATTTTATAAATAAAAAGTCACATCAGGCATTAGCTTTGATTTTTAAAAAAGGAAAAACTCAGTTACAATAAGTTAATATGATATAGTCATAATATAATAATATAGTAAATAAATATAAAAATAATCCATTGCATGTATGATAAGTTCAAATAGCACATCTGGCTCTATCTACCTATACTGTCCACTTCTCCTTGACTTTACCTCCTCATTTGTTTTGCACTTTAGGTCCTAAGCTTCTGTTCAGCATGGTTTTATCTCTATGGAAGACATGGTAATATAACTGCAAACCAATACAAGTATAGACCTATTTTTACTTTTTTTTTTTCCCACCCAGAGCCCAGAATAAGATGAGTAGCTTCCTTGCCATTTTTCTGCTATTAATGGTCTTTTCCATCTCTTCTTTCCACTGGGAGGGTAATCCTTTGTGGGTCAGGAGAAAACAGAATCCATTCTAACTCCCTACTTTGAGTTATGTCCAAAGTCTATCTCCTAAGCAGACATTTCTTCCAGATATTCCACTTTGCATCTTTTTGTCAAGAGAGACTATAAAATGTCCTGTCTATATTTTTGTGCCGAGAAGGCCTTTCCATTAAATAAAAGGAAAAAAAACCCTTCTGCCATAAAATTAAAAATTTTATATTTTGATCTTAAAGAAAATGTGATTAAAATTTTCTGCCATTGATATGTTCACTGAATGTTACAGATATTTAGAAAGGGTCTAACAACACATGAAAAAATGTTCAACATCACTCAGCATCAGAGAAATACAAATCAAAACCACAGTTAGATACCACCTCACACCAGTCAGAATGACTAAGATTAATATCAGGAAATGACAGATGTTGGCGAGGATGCAGAAAAAGGGGAACCCTCTTATACTACTGGTGGGAATGCAAGCTGGTGCAGCCATTCTTTTTTTTTTTTATTTTTGTATTGTTATGTTAATCACCTTATATTACATCATTTGTTTTTGATGTAGTGTTCCATGATTCATTGTTTGTTCATAACACCCAGTGCTCCATGCAGAATGTGCCCTCTTTAATACCCATCACCAGGCTAACCCATCCCCCTAACCTCCTCCCCTCTGGAACCCTCAGTTTGTTTTTCAGAGTCCATCGTCTCTCATGGTTCGTCTCCCCCTCTGACTTACTCCCCTTCATTCTTCCTCTCCTGCTATCTTCTTCTTTTTCTTTTTTCTTAAAATATGTTGCATTATTTGTTTCAGAAGTACAGATCTGTGATTCAACAGTCTTGCACAATTCACAGCGCTCACCGTAGCACATACCCTCCCCAATGTCTATCACCCAGCCACCCCATCCCTCCCACCCCCAACCACTCCAGTAACCCTCAGTTTGTTCCTGAGATTAAGAATTCCTCATATCAGTGAGGTCATATGATACATGTCTTACTCTGATTGACTTATTTCACTAAGCATAACACCCTCCAGTTCCAACCACGTCGTTGCAAATGGCAAGATCTCATTCCTTTTGATGGCTGCATAATATTCCATTGTGTATATATACCACCTCTTCTTTATCCATTCATCTGTCGATGGACATCTTGGCTCTTTCCACAGTTTGGCTATTGTGGACATTGCTGCTATAAACATTGGGGTGCACGTAACCCTTCGGGTCCCTACATTTGTATCTTTGGGGTAAATACCAAGTAGTGCAATTGCTGGATCGAATGGTAGCTCTAATTTCAACTGTTTGAGGAACCTCCATACTGTTTTCCAGAGTGGTTGTACCAGCTTGCATTCCCACCAACAGTGTAGGAGGGTTCCCCTTTCTCCGCATCCCTGCCAATATCTGTCATTTCCTGACTTGTTAATTTTAGCCATTCTGACGGGTGTGAGGTGGTATCTCATGGAGGTTTTGATTTGGATTTCCCTGATGCCGAGCGATGTTGAGCACTTTTTCATGTGTCTGTTGGCCATTTGGATGTCTTCTTTGGAAAAATGTCTGTTCATGTCTTCTGCCCATTTCTTGATTGGATCATTTGTTCTTTGGGTGTTGAGTTTGATAAGTTCTTTATAGAATTTGGATACTAGCCCTTTATCTGATATGTCATTTGCAAATATTTTCTCCCATTCTGTTGGTTGTCTTTTGGTTTTGAGGATTGTTTCTTTTGCTGTGCAAAAGCTTTTTATCTTGATGAAATCCCAATAGTTCATTTTTGCCCTTGCTTCCCGTGCCTTTGGCGATGTTTCTAGGAAGAAGTTGCTGCGGCTGAGGCCGAAGAGGTTGCTATCCGTGTTCTCCTTTAGGATTGTGATGGACTCCTGTCTCACGTTTAGGTCTTTCAACCATTTGGAGTCTATTTTTGTGTGTGGTGTAAGGAAATGGTCCAATTTCATTCTTCTGCATGTGGCTGTCCAATTTTCCCAACACCATTTGTTGAAGAGACTGTCTTTTTGCCATTGGACATTCTTTCCTGCTTTGTCAAAGATGAGTTGACCATAAAGTTGAGGGTCCATTTCTGGGCTCTCGATTCTGTTCCATTGATCTCTGTGTCTGTTTTTGTGCCAGTACCATACTGTCTTGATGATGACAGCTTTGTAATAGAGCTGGAAGTCCGGAATTGTGATGCCACCAGCTTTGCTTTTCTTTTTCAACATTCCTCTGGCTATTCGGGGTCTCTTCTGGTTCCATACAAATTTGAGGATTATTTGTTCCATTTCTTTGAAAAAAGTGGATGGTATTTTGATGGGGATTGCATTGAATGTGTAGATTGCTCTAGGTAGCATTGACATCTTCACAATGTTGGTTCTCCCAATCCAGGAGCATGGAACGTTTTTCCATTTCTTTGTGTCTTCTTCAATTTCTTTCCTGAGTGTTTTATAGTTTTCTGAGTACAGATCCTTTGCCTCTTTGGTTAAATTTATTCCTAGGTATCTTATGGTTTTGGGTGCAATTGTAAATGGGATCGATTCCTTGATTTGTCTCTCTTCTGTCTTGTTGTTGGTGTATAGGAATGCCACTGATTTCTGTGCAGTGATTTTATAGCCTGCTACTTGACTGAATTCCTGTATGAGTTCTAGCAGTTTTGGGGTGGAGTCTTTTGGGTTTTCCACATACAGTATCATATCATCTGCAAAGAGTGAGAGTTTGACTTCCTCTTTGCTGATTTGGATGCCTTTGATTTATATTGTTGTCTGATGGCTGTGGCTAGGACTTCTAAACTATGTTGAATAGCAGTGGTGATAGTGGACATCCCTGCCGCGTTCCTGACCTTAGGGGAAAAGCTCTCAGCTTTTCCCCATTGAGAATGATATTCGATGTAGGTTTTTCATAGATGGCTTATATGATATTGAGGTATGTACCCTCTCTCCCTATACTCTGAAGAGTTTTGATCAAGAAAGGATGCTGTACTTTGTCAAATGCTTTTTCTGCATCTACTGAGAGGATCATATGATTCTTGTTCTTTCTTTTGTTAATGTATTGTATCACGTTGATTGATTTGCAGATGTTGAACCAGCCTTGCAGCCCAGGGATAAATCCCACTTGGTTGTGGTGAATAATCCTTTTAATGTACTATTGGATCCTATTGGCTAGTATTTTGGTGAGAATTTTTGCATCCATGTTCATCAAGGATATTGGTCTGTAATTCTCCTTTTTGATGGGGTCTTTGTCTGGTTTTGGGATCAAGGTAATGATGGCCTCATAAAATGAATTTGGAAGTTTTCCTTCCATTTCTATTTTTTGGAACAGTTTCAGGACAATAGGTATTAATTCTTCTTTAAATGTCTGATAGAATTCCCGTGGGAAGCCATCTGGCCCTGGGCTTTTGTTTGTTGGGAGATTTTTGATGACTGCTTCAATTTCCTTAGTGGTTATAGGTCTGTTCAGGTTACTATTTCTTCCTGGTTCAATTTTGGTAGTTAATACATCTCTAAGAATGCACCCATTTCTTCCAGGTTATCTAATTTGCTGGCATAGAGTTGCTCATAATATGTTCTTATAATTGTTTGTATTTCTTTGGTGTTGGTTGTGATCTCTCCTCTTTCATTCATGATTTTGTGGATTTGGGTCATTTCTCTTTTCTTTTTGATCAGTCTGGCCAGGGGTTTATCAATCTTGTTAATTCTTTCAAAGAACCAGCTCCTAGTTTCGTTGATCTGTTCTACTGTTCTTTTGGTTTCTAGTTCATTGATTTCTGCTCTGATCTTTATTATTTCTCTTCTCCTGCTGGGTTTAGGCTTTATTTGCTGTTCTTTCTCCAGCTCCTTTAGGTGTAGGGTTAGGTTGTGTGAGACCTTTCTTGTTTCTTGAGAAAGGCTTGTATTGCTATATACTTTCCTCTCAGGACTGCCTTTGCTGCATCCCAAAGATTTTGGACAGTTGTGTTTTCATTTTCATTGGTTTCCTTAAATTTTTTAAATTCTTCTTTAATTTCCTGGTTGACCCATTCATTCTTTAGTAGGATGCTCTTTAGCCTCCATGTATTTGAGTTCTTTCTGATTTTCCTCTTGTGATTGTGTTCTAGTTTCAAAGCATTGTGGTCTGAAAATATGCAGGGAATGATCCCAATCTTTTGGTACTGGTTGAGACCTGATTTGTGACCTAGGATGTGATCCATTCTGGAGAATGTTCCATGGGCACTAGAGAAGAATGTGTATTCTGTTGCTTTGGGATGGAATGTTCTGAATATGTCTGTGAAGTCCATTTGGTCCAGTGTGTCATTTAAAGTCTTTATTTCCTTGTTGATCTTTTGCTTAGATGATCTGTCCATTTCAGTCAGGGGGGTGTTAAAGTCCCCCACTATTATTGTACTGTTGTCAGTGTGTTTCTTTGCTTTTGTTATTAATTGCCTTATATAATTGGCTGCTCCTATGTTCGGGGCATAGATATTTACAATTGTTAGATCTTCTTGTTGGATAGACCCTTTAAGTAGGATATAGTGTCCTTCCTCATCTCTTATTACAGTCTTTGTTTTAAAATCTAGTTTGTCTGATGTAAGGATTGCCACCCCAGCTTTCTTTTGGTGTCCATTAGCATGGTAAATGGTTTTCCACCCCCTCACTTTCAATCTGGGGGTGTCTTTGGGTCTAAAATGAGTCTCTTGCAGACAGCATATTGATGGGTCTTATTTTTTAATCCAATCTGATAGCCTGTGTCTTTTGATTGGGGCATTTAGCCCATTTACATTCAGGGTAACTATTGAAATGTATGAATTTAGTGCCATTGTATTGGTGCAGCCATTCTGGAAAACAATATGGAGGTTCCTCAAAAAGTTGAAAATAGAGCTACCCTACAACCCAGCAATTGCACTATTAGGTATTTACCCAAAGGATACAAACATAGTGATCCAAAAGGGCACTTGCACCCCAATGTTATAGCAGCAATATCTATAATAGCCAAACTATGGAAAGAACACAGATGTCCATCAACAAATAAGTGGGTAAAGAAGATATAGTATATATATATATATATATATATACATATATATATATATACACACACACAATGGAATATTACTCAGCCATCAAAATAAATGAAATCTTACCATTTGCAATGACTGTGGATGGAACTAGAGGGTATTATGCTAAGCAAAATAAGTCAGAGAAAGGCAATTATCATATGATTTCACTTATATGTGGAATTTAGGAAACAAAACAAAGCATAGGGGAAGGGAGGGAAAAATTAAATAGTATGAAATGAGAGAAGGAGACAAACCATAAGAGACTCTTAACTATAGGAAACAAACTGAGGGTTGCTGGGGGAGAGGTGTGGGGGGGATGGGGTATTTGGGTGATGGGCATTAAGGACACTTGATGTAATAAGCACTGGGTGTTATATGCAACTGATGAATCACTAACCTCTACCTCTGAAACTAATAATACACTATATGTTAATTAATTGAATTTAAACGAAAATTAAAAATTAATTAAACAAACAAATAAATAAAAGGACTAACAATGCAACTGTATTAGTAGCAACTAACAACGGGTAATTCTTTTGTTCCATTCAATATCTAGGTTATTGAAAATCTGTCATGACTGCTATCCAAAATTACATACAGGATTCTGATAGGAGTATGAGAACTTTGTCAACTAAAATTTAATCAATATGTTGCCGAGTTCCAAGTGTTTGAATTTGCTAATAGTATAGTTAGTCCCAATGTGAATCATTGATGTATATTACCTGATGGTAGTGGCAGGAAGTGATGTTAAGCATTTTATGCATTTCACATAATATATATTTTCTGTTCTAATACTAACTGATACCTAAAACAAGCCTAATCTGACACTAATGAACTACACTCCAGTTTGCCTTCACTTTTGCTCCTACGCGTTGAAGTACCTATTACCAGAGCTATATTTGTTCACATATCTGTTTATTCCAATTACACTAATTATTGTAATTATGCAATAAAAATTAAATTTTCTAAACTGATTAAATATGAATGTGAAAAGAAAGAAAGGTATTCCTGTGAAAAAGAGCTGATCCTTCGAGAGAGATTTGCTAAAGATGACATACACATAACATTGTGCTACAGGCATGGATGATGGGATAACTCTAAACTTAGGGGAAAGTTAATATTAAAACCTTAATAGAATTAGCTCTCAGATTGTTTTACAATTATCTTGAAATCCAGGCATCCTATTGAAAGAAATTCAACCTGGTGTTTATAGTGAGGCAATTGTTGTGTAGTGAATGGAAGAAATAATATGTGAAATCCCAATTTGCAAACCATTTCAGGAAAAAAAAAAAAAAAGCCTTGACCACAAGTCACAAGATTAGCTTTTCATTTCACATAACAATTTTAGATACATATAAAATGGTATTTTATGATTCTGCACTGTGATCAACATTCTCATTGTCCTAATCACTACTGGATTGAATCAAATCAAGCAAGATGGATTTCACTGTACTATCTTAGGACAACACCCTGTATAAGCTCTGAGTAATATAAAATACATGTTTAGATTATTTTAATTTAACCTCAAAACTTGCAGTTATAA
Organism: Eumetopias jubatus; assembly: GCF_037043125.1. Lineage (NCBI taxonomy): Eukaryota > Metazoa > Chordata > Mammalia > Carnivora > Otariidae > Eumetopias > Eumetopias jubatus. Next base: position 31,471,665 of record NW_028274818.1, read on the forward strand.
TTTCTCTTCATGTTGATTTTGTCACCACACTAAGATCTCCCTGGAACTCCAGCATATAGCATTACTAAAAAAGCAACACAATGCCCCAAAGAAATCTTTTCCTTCCTATCACCTGAGGCCTACAGAAAGAAAAGAATAGATTCCTAGCCTATCTTCTGTGCACAAAGTCAGAAAGTCTCCTTCCTAGTGAAAGGTTAATAAAATTTGCCCTAAGCAGATAATTGAATCTCTAGAAACAAATAGAGAATAAAACACTAAAACCAGAACTGCATGGACAAGGGAAAAGAAAGGTCTTGCAACTTGGAAGAAAAATTTAGTAAACAAGTCAATATTTCCTGGAAGAAGAAGGAAGCTAATCTTCCAAAAGTGATCTTACTCATTTTTTATTTATTTCTCTTATTTCGTAGCAAAGACTGAAGTTGGCTGAAAGGACAAGTTTTCAGCTTTCTCATTTTGACTTAACTTGTTTTTCTGGATTCCACCCTTGGGCTCTCCTTGGGGCCCAGCGATCTGGCCCAGTCAGACCATTTTGAAACAAACACCCATGTTTAGAGCTCACCGTTGACACAACAACCTGAGTTATGTGGTGATTTCTAAAAGGATAAATAGATCCACCACTTTCCAGATTTCACAGAAGCCACCTAACTCAAAGCAGGCTGCCATGACCAGCCAGTCTCAGGGGATCCACCAGCTCCTTCAGGCAGAAAAAAGGGCCAAAGACAAGCTAGAGGAAGCCAAGAAGAGTAAGTCTCCATTCTGTCTGACCTATGAGGGATTTGTCACAAAATGGATGAGGGGGATGCATGAAATGAGCATGGACCTCTAGGGGCAGGCAGACTCTGGCTAAAACTCTGGCTCCACCATACTCCCTCAGAAACATTTGGCCAATTCACTGAAACTACCCAGTCATATGTCCCTATGGCCATAGTGGGGACGAAATCCTCTAACTCAGAGCCTTTGGAGAGGTTATGTGCTAAATGAAATGATAATGGACACTGAAGTTACAGGGAGACATGACCTTGAGTCTTGTCTCTGCAACTTCCATAATGTTGCCATGCCTCAGTTTCTCAATATTGTGAAATGTTTAAGAGATAGACAACTTCCAGAATGAATCTACTTACTAGCGAGAGAACTTGAGCAAATTACTTACCCTCCATAAACATCAGTTTCTGTTTCTGTAAAATTGTGATAATTAACATTTAATAGCTCATTCTCATCCTTCTTTTAATGGCTTTTAATTTCTAATATTTTAATAATATTTCCACTTTATTCTCACTTTCTAACTTTCTTTTTATTTAGTCATACATCTGTATATTAGCACAGAATGTTCTCGATAAGGGTCAGCCCCCTTCCTACTACCTTTGATATTCACCACAAAGATATGAATGAAATGTTACTATTATTTCAATTTTATGTATGTAGAAACTGAAGTTCATTATTTGCCAAAGGTCATATTTTAAAAATAGAAAACACCATGCAGGCACCACATTTAATTCTTACCTTATTTACTCCTCACACCAACTCTTACTGCAAAGACAAAAGGTGATGTTTAGATAAATTATACAGCTTGCCCAAGGTCCTACAGAGGGTAAAGGGTATAGACAAGATTTGGACGGAGTCTGATCCCCAAGCAAGGATTATAACTGTACTATACAAAATTTATATAATTTTCATGATGAATAAACTAACATGTTGTAGATCAACAACTGAAATTCAGGTTCTCTGGGCCAAGACCTATGTTTTCTCCACTATCTCATTTCCTATCACATCATTACTTAATCTATAATAATTTGTGCCGTTTACCTTCTTTCTAATTATATGTCTTGCACCTGCAATTTGATTCAAAGTTCAGCAAGATAGGGCCATGTCTTAAAAATGTTGCTTATGTGACTCTTGGGATGAATATAGTGATGGGAATAGAGTAGGTAGTGACAAAAGCTTGTTGAAATGGATCGGATGAGATGTGGGAACAATACATTATAATATAAGAGAGGAAGCCAGGAGTGAGGCAGTACTCAATCTGCTGGGTTTTTGACCGCAGGTAAAATCATTTTTCTTTCCTAAGTTGATTTCCTGAGCTGTCCGCAATGTAGGAACCAGCAACAGCAAAAGGAAGACTCCATGTGGAAAGACCTAGAAGAGAAAAGGAAGGAGAAGAAATTAAGACAAACTTTACCTACTTCTCCATTTCTTTTTCTATAACAAACCATGCAAATGACTGCAAAATGGTATGAATGCAGAGTAATTTGATAGAAAACAAAGCAGTCTGGGACCTGCTGGTTGAAGCAGTGTAGAAAACTTCCTTATCTTTTATTAAAATTTCTTTAGCCACATTTAAAACTTCCAGAACAGATCAACTTATTTTAAGATGTTTTAATTATGTGACCTTTGCCTCCTTATCATGGAAGAAACAAAATGACAATATTGGGCACATTAATCAGTATTATCATATGATCCAGATGATTTTTACCAACTGTGGGTCTTTTCTCAAAGCCAATAGAGAAGAAAGGCTTTGTGAAACGTGCAAGTTGTTTGGAGGAGAGGACCACTCAAAACTACCTAGACTCAGATTTATGTTTCTGTGTATAAGTCATTTAGCATCTCTGAGTTTCACTCTTCTCTTTTTGATAGAAATATAAGATATATATGATATACCTAAATATCATATATATATATAAAATATATATAAGCTATATATATAAAAATATCATATATATATATATAGATATATACACACATACATATATAAACTTGTTTTCCTTTCCACTAATGAGTATGCTGTCCTTGGACAATCTTTCCTCAGAAGTCAATATTGGAAAAAGTGTATTATCTTATTTTTATGCAAAATGTTCATTTTATTTGCCGGTGACTTAAAGTAATTGTGTACTTTCTCCCTTGGTCTTCAGTCATAAATATTCAAGCAAATATTCAACCAGTAATAGTAAACACCCAGGCCTTAAAAACATGTCAGAAAATATTTTTCCAAATGTAATTTCCACAACCAACCTCTACCCTCAATTTTACAGAGAATGTCAGTCTCTCCTCTTTGCCTCAGACAGCACAGGCTTTGAGGACAGTTTTCACTAGACAGAAGCTGTTTTCTTACAGAGGTATCAGCAGCTAACAGTTTGTGGTTACAATTTCAATTATTGTACCCATCATACTTACTTCTTAAGCATTCTGTAGCGAAATAAAATACTACTTTTTTTGCCTGGCATTTGTAACTTCTTTCATTTCGCTAGTTTTATAATTTATTGATTTATTTAATTTAATAAGTATTTATTGAGTGCCTACTCTTCCCAAGCCACTTTGGTATAGACACTAATGAGTAGACCTAGACTCTTCCTTAAAACATTCTAGTGAGATAAATGCATAAATGAGCCCCAAAAGGAGAAAGGAATAATGACATGAGAGGTATAGATAGCCATCATTTTTATAAACCCAAATATTCCACTTTTTTTTCCCATAAAGGGATTCACGTGAAAATCTGACATATGAAGGCAGAAGAGTTTCAGATAAGAGCCAATAAATCACAATAGTGAACACCATCGTGGGAAGTCTACGATCACTTTCTCTTTCTTAAATCCATTCATTTGAAAGCATCTCAGAAATTTGCTCATGGAGTCTCTGCTAGAGAAGAGTCCTGAATATATATCTAAGAGAAAGAAAAAGAAAGAGAGGGAAAGGGAGAGAGGGAAGGATATAGAGGGGGAAAAAAGAAACCAGCAATTCACATATTAATCATTTTAGAAAAATGCAAGTTTAGTAAGATGGTATATTTATATATTATGCTGCAAAAATATTAATATATTCCATTAAAGGGGCTGCTTCAGATCTCAGTGAAGTTGTTACATAATACAATATAGGGTATAAAGGTTTTGCCTTAAGGGATATAGATAAGGGTTTATAGACCTGATATATCAGGAATTCTCCTGAAGGCTGTTAGGTCTGCGGAAATGAAATATATAGGTCCCTACTCTCAAGACACTCACCAGCTACGAGAGAACACTGTGGCTGGGGTGGGGTGGGGGGAGCTTGTGAATAGACTCGAAAAGCTGGGATGTGAGGCAACAGAGTAGAAAAAGCATGGGCTTTTTCTTATGTTTCTGTGTATAAGTCATTTAGAATCTCTGAGTTTCAGTCTTCTTTTTTTTTTTTTTTTGGTCACTCTTCTTTTTTAATAGAAATATGAGATATATATGATAGACATAAATATCAGGGTTATGCATATGGCCATGATGATTTAAGGACCAGAAAACTACCTAAGAGTACAATCAAAAAAATTATTTTTAACCCACATAATATGTATACTTGAATATTACTATAAGTTATAAAAGTAAAGGAATGGAATAAAAGAACAGGACAAACCAGTTTCATTTCTTTTTACAACTGCCTCCACTTCTGGGTCAGCTTTTCCTGTCACGAGGGAGACTTGGACTGCTTCTAGTAGATGGCTGGTAAAGTGCAGATACCTGCCTCTGTTCACTGATTACAGATTAAATTCTATTTGTTAGGTTTTTTTTTTTATTTATTTTTTATTTATTTTTTTTTAAAGATTTTATTTATTTATTTGAGAGAGAGAGAGAGAATGAGAGATAGAAAGCACGAGAGGGAAGAGGGTCAAAGGGAGAAGCAGACTCCCTGCTGAGCAGGGAGCCCGATGCGGGACTCGATCCCGGGACCCCAGGATCATGACCTGAGCCGAAGGCAGTCGCTTAACCAACTGAGCCACCCAGGCGCCCTAGGTTTTTTTTTTTAAGGTTTTGTTTATTTATTTGAGAGAAAGAGAGAGAGAGAGACCAAGCAGGGAGGAGGGGCAGAGGGAGAGAGAGAGAGAGAGAGAGAGAGAGAGAAGCAGACTCCTTGATGAGCAGGGAGTCCGAGTCGGGGCTCCGTGCCAGGACCTGGGATCATGACCTGAGCCAAAGGCAGATGCTTCACGGACTGAGCCACCCAGGCATCCCCAATTGTGTTAATTAGTTAAGACAAAAAAATTTTTTATGTGCAAAATATCCTTGCTGTTTGGTTAAATTTAGATGGAATCACATTAGGTTGGCACTATTTTAAATTACCTGATTCGAAGTTAACACTTTCGCCTTAAAAACTGTTCATTAATCCAAACATAAAAGTGATTGTGTTGGTCCAAGACAAGTTACATTTTTACAGAACATCAGACCTGTCCCAGAGTTCCAGGGGTGGGGAACTGAACAACTCCCATCAGAATTAGATTAGAAATTCAAGATACCATCATCAACAGGAGGAGCAGAGACTTATATTTCTCTGAAATATAAGGCATTTTTACTTGTAGTTATGACTTTTTAATGAGATCAGTATTAATTCCATTTACACCCTTACAAACTTGAAAAACTCTACAGCTCTTTCGAAATGCTCAAATGCACGTGACTCCACATCCCATGAAGAATTATTTTCAAAGGTGAACCGTAGCCTTTCTCACAAATAAACACTCAATCTGTCTACTTTGGCAGCTGCCAAGAACAGTGTTTGTGTTTAACTCAAAATTACAACTTGCATGACGGGATATAGATCAAAAGATGTGATAAACAATGTAAATGTTCAAATCTGAATATGAGAAAAACTGAACAAGCAGGTATATTTAAAATGTTCTAAAAGCAATAGATAATCTTAATAAAAGTGAAGGACATACCCAGAATTTTCTACCAAGATAGAAAATGGTCACTGCTCAATTCCTGGAGCTGCTATGCCTGGTTACAAATCCAGCTTTTGCCTCCTACTAGGGGGGTGAATTGGCCAGGTTACCTTCTAACCTCACTGTGATTTCCTCAGCCTCAAAATGGAGGTAACAGTATCTACCTCACGGAGTTGTCATAATTCCCAGAGTTGATACCTATAAAGGAGTTAAAACACCTCTTGGCACATAGCAAGTGCTCAATAAATGTTAGCTATGGATATTCTTCCACTACTTAATAAAAAGAATTCTGTTGAAAAATACGGCAAAATAACAGAGTCCCATTGATCTCTTAGGCACCGTCTTCTAGGAGGACCTCATTTAATTATACACAAGTGCAAAATATATTCTTTTTTTAAAGATTTTATTTATTTATTTGACAGAGAGACACAGCGAGAGAGGGAACACAAGCAGGGGGAGTGGGAGAGGGAGAAGCAGGCTTTCCGCCGAGCAGGGAGCCCGATGCGGGGCTCGATACCAGGACCCTGGGATCATGACCTGAGCTGAAGGCAGATGCGTAACAACTGAGCCACCCAGGCACCCCCAAAATATATTCTTAAGACAATATTTTAACTATCTACTTTGATAATATGTCAGCTAATACAGTAAAGCAGATTCATTTTTGTGGGCCTATAGGATGCCAGCCATCAATATTTTTTAAATCAGGTAATTGCCTATTTGTTTCCAAATATGCAGGTATTCCAAATTATTTAAACAACCACCTTGATTTAATTTAATAAATTCTTCTCTATGCATGTGAATGCTTTGGTTCATGAAGACATGACTTTTAATAAACTAATAAAATAAAAGTTGCTGTATTCGAATTTCATGGCCCTGTCTTGTGTGTTTTGTAGGCCTGTAAATTTTTTCTTTCTTTACAGTCCACAGACTAATGGGGTATTTGTAAGTATACTGGACTTTCATTTCTTCAAGTGGGTCATATTAAAATAATAGCCACAGAATATTTTCATCTAGTAATAGCATTTGATTATATGCAATCAAGATCTATACAAAATTACATATGATTTTTTTAAATAAGGAAAATACAAGTACAAAGAATAGCAAAGGAAACACGAAGAAAGCGAAGATATGAAATGAGAGATTGAGGGTCAGCAGAGAAGCTCTGTAACTATCACAGGCACCAAAAGAGAGGTTGCTTCATTGTTTTTCTGGTGACATTACTTTTTCCAATGTTTGTAGCAGGTGAGAAAATCATAACATTCTTTGAACCATGTTGGTTTTCTCATAATATTAACAATCCCCAAAAGCCCAGAAAAGCTGCTGTTGTTTCTCTTCTGTATGGTATAACAGAATCAAAACGATTATTAGTCACATATAGAAATCTCCAAACATTCCCAAAGTGCTCTTTGTTTTCCTACCAAGTCAAGGTAACTTCTGTCCTGTTCATGCATATTTTTGTCAGGTGTCTCACTCATTTGAATACCTACTCTTCCAACCACACTCCAGTATCTGGCTTTGTTTCCAATGCTCAACTGATATTGTTGTCTGTTTCTCACTGAGCCTCTGTATTGGTTTCCTAGGGCTTCTGTAACAATTACCACATACAGGATGGCTTAAAACAACAGAAGTGTGTTATCTCACAGTTCTGGAGGCCAGAAGTCCAAACACAAGGTGCCGGTGGGGTTGGTCCCTTGTGGAGGCACGAAAGGGGAATCTGTCCTAGCTTCTGGTGACTGCCAGCAAGTCTTGGCATTCCTTGGTTTGCAGCTGCATCATTCTAATCTTTGCCTCTATAATTACAGACCTTCTTCCTTATGCGTCTTCCGCGTGCCTCTATGTCTCTGTGTCCAAATCTCCCTCTCCTATAAGGACACCAGCTGTAGGCCCCATCTTAAATCAGTGTGACCTCATCTTAACCTGATTACATCTGCGAACACTTTACTGCCAAATAAGGTCACATTCACAGTCCCGGGGGTAAGGATTTAAACATATCCTTTTGAAGGACACAGGTCAACTCACAACATCTTCTAATTGTCAAATCCACTTGACTGTCTTGAGCCCTATCTTCTTTGTTCCCGTTGTTAAGTGAAAACTTCTCACAGAAGTTGCCTGTATTCCTTGTGTTTACATTTTTTATTCCATTTTCTCCTGAACCCACTTTTTTCATTAATTTTTTTTATTTGAGTGTAGTTAACATACAATATAGTGATTCCACTTCTCCATACGTTACGCTGCGCTCACCACAAGCATAGCTGCCATCTGTCACCATAGAACTTATGACAGTATCACTGACTATATTCTTTATGCTGTGCCTTTTATGCTTATGACGTATTCATTCCATACCTGGAAGCCTGTAACTCCCATTCCTCTTCACCCATTCTGCTCATCCACCCACCCCCCTCCCCTCTGGCAACCATCATTTTGTTCTCTGTACTTGCAGGTCTAATTCTACTTTTTGTTTATTTATTCATTTGTGTTTTTTAGATTCTTCATGAGTGAAATCATATGGTGTTTGTTTTTCTCAGTCTGACTGATTTCACTTAGCATAATACCCCCTTTAATCAGACTTTTGTCCCTACAATTCTACCAAAGCTCCCTTTGCCAAGACCACAAACATTGCTAAACCTTTTATTAATTAAATATCTCAGTCACAACTGGATCCCTCTTTTATCTTTGAAACTCTTCCTTTATTTGACTTTGGGACACTACTTTCATGGTTGGCTTTCTGTCATCTTTCCAGTCTCTAAAGCTGGACTCCAGATTTGGACCTGTTTTCTTCTATACCTGGAGATACTTCCTATGTGATCCCATCTAATCCCACAGCTCTAAACACCAGCCGCATGAATGATGATTCCTAAACTTGGTAATTCCAGCCCTCATTGCTTCCTCAATCTCCAAATTCACGTAAACATCAGCCTTCTCACCATTGCAACTAGATGTTTAATAGGCATCTCAGTTAAACTACGTTCTTGACTCTACTCCCAAAATTAAATGTTAGAGTCACCATTGCCTTATCTCTGTCTCTCATGTTTATCCATTGACTCTGCCTTCAAAGTATATATAACTTCCTACCAACTCTTCTGCTACTTTGCTATTTCTAGCAATCATTAACATTTATCTGGGCTATTGCAAACTGGTCTTCCTATGTCTCCCTTGCCCCTACAATCTGTTCTCACCACACCCAGTCAAAGAAATCCTTTTAAATCATATATAGTATTATGCCACACCTTTGCTAAAAACTCTTTGTGAATTTAGCGTCTCAAGAAACAAACACTGTATCATGCCCCAGGAGCTCTATGTGACCTGGTCCCAGTGCTACCTCTCTGATATCATCTCCTAACATTCAATTATCTCATTCGCCTTGCTCCAGCCATGACAGCGTTTTTGCTGTTTCTTGAGCATGTCACGTACCCAGGGTATTTACATCTGCTGTTGCCTCTGCTTGGAATGCCCTTCCCCTTTAGATATTTGCATGGCTCATTGTCTTATTCCCTCAGGTCTCTGCTCATATATCACTTCATCCAAAATACACTACTTACCTAAATTAACACCCACCGTCTCTCTATCCCTTAGGCTCCTCCTTTCTTCTTCTTGGTACTTATCATCTCTATCACATCATACACTACTTGTTTTCTAGCTCCCCTTACTGTGTTCAGAAACAAGCTCCATGAGAAGAGAAAGTTTGTCTGTTTATGGTTTTCACTGCTGTATTTATAGATCTAGAAACAGCGTGGGGCACATAGAGGATATTCGATAACATTGGTTGTTTAAATGTCTCTTTTTTTCCATTCTCTGCAGCATTTGACACTGTGGGCCGCATCCTTCTTGAACGTTCATTTAGTTTCCCCTACTTCTCTGACCGCTAACTCTCAGGCTTCTCCTGAGGGTCCTCCTCCTTTTCTCATCTCTTGAATGTTGGCATCCCCCAGACTGAGACCTTAGCTCTCTTTTCTCTTCATTCTGTACACGCTCCCTTGGTTTCAGTCCAAATCCCATTGCTATGACAAAGCACCTACACAAACACAGATGACCGACGTGCAGATCTTTGTCTCCATTTCAAAGCTTGCTTCTGGATCCAAACTTGTCTGTCCAGATGCCCTCAATACCTCCACTTGGATGTCCTAGGGAAGCCTACGGAGGCCTTTCTAGTGACAGCCTGAGGACTGTTCCTCAAACTCACATTGTATTCATTGTTTTTGTTCCTATAAAAGGTCTCCAGAAATTGGGCTTATTTTCCTAATAATGATTAAAAATAATCAAATAGCTGTTCTTTGTTACTCATTTTATTTATATTTTTCCCTAATACATATAGTGATTCATTGCAGTAGATTATTAAATCTGTTTTGTGATTGAGAAAACTCAGGCTCAGACACACTAACTTGCTCAAGGTTACAAGTCTTCTAATATCTCATGTTAGCTGTGCACTAATCACAAAAAGATTCCAGAACCAATTTAACAATCCAGTCAACAGAATAGGGCTCCCTGTGTCTCAAGGGCTCATTCGCATTTGGTATACTCAATTCACTCGGCATCTCCTAACCACAAAGCCAGGAAGAGTCCATCCTTGAGCATTGACCACCCTCCCCACTCTCACATGGGGTTCAGTTTTAACCTGCCCAAATTGATTTTTTCATTCTTTTCCCACAAATCCCCTGGAAATCAAACATCTTTCCCTCTCTTTCCTTCCCACAAAATTTCCTGTAAAATATCTCAATAAGGGCATGTTGAATAGAAGACATATTTGCATGACAAGTCAGTCGCATGTCTAAAAATGAATGGCATTATTAAGGTGCAGCTGTTTACAAAGAATGTCCAAAAGTATCTTAGAAAGGGTCACTGTGCCTTGTTTTAATCTCCAAAATGGACTATTTGTCCCCATTGCTGTCCTGCCTAAAAAGTCCATTCTGCTCGATCATTCCCTCCTCAGAAGTTCTTCCCTCGGGGCGCCTGGGTGGCTCAGTTGTTAAGCGTCTGCCTTTGGCTTAGGTCATGACCCCAGGGTCCTGGGATCGAGCCCCGCATCGGGCACCCTGCTCAGCGGGAAGCCTGCTTCTCCTTCTCCCACTCCCCCTGCTTGTGTTCCCTCTCTCACTGTGTCTCTCTCTGCCAAATAAATAAATCTTTAAAAAAAGCAAAGTTCTTCCCTGACCTCCCTTGGCAGCCTCCTCTGACCGCCACCCTACATATCTGGGTTCCGTTGTTTTATTTTTGACTTACCTTAATAACATAAGACATAACACGACTATTGGGATGAAAGGCAAGCACAGATTGTCTAGAATTTAGGCATGATGCTAATTTCCATAAATTTGTGGTTTTTAACTGCCATGGAAGAAACAGAACCAAAACATATGTTCCATTGTTTTCATAACTGATTATGTGTATTCTTCACAATTTTATGTATTTCATAGTTTCCTCTTGGAAGCCGGATATCATGTACACATTTCCAAATTACACTGACTTTATGCCAACTGGAGGCAAGGGCCATATCATACGCATTTCTCTACCCTCTGTTTGTAGCAGAATAAATAGTAAGTGTTCAGTATGCATTGAATGAATAATGGATGGACAAATCAAAACAGTCCTTTCCTGCCCCATTCTGGAGCACCTGCTTGAGTAAGATTCAAAATCATGATGCAAAAGATAACCACATTTTTTAAACCAAACATTAGAACATTTGGTCTCATAAGCATATACGACCTTGTAAGAATTTGGGGACCGAACATTTGATTGTCATATTTAAAAAATCTGGGCTGTCGCATATGGTCACCCCTCTGTTTGCTACAGAAAGTATTGAGAAATAAGAACATAAACTTAAACACCGTTACAGTAGCCATATTTTTAATGCTTAAGAAGAAAGAGGTATAATATTAAAATTTGGAAATCTTCATACAGAGACAGAGAAGCAAGCTAGAGGTTAATAGGAGATGATTTGATGCATGCATTTTGCTTCACCTCGAGGGAAACTGCAGGCTTTAGGCTCCAGTTTCTTCCCCTGGATTAAATCAGGTGTAGCCTAGGCAGGCTCTCACGCAGCAGCAGCTGCTGAGTCTGTCCAGAAAACGGCTGTGCCAGCAGCCATTTCCCCACGGCCCTCCTGTTTAACTGAATGAGAACCAGCAGGTGACTGGTGCCATGACGGGGGAATCAGACCCGCTCTGAGCCGGTCACTGTGTGGTGGAGCTAATAGACACCGTTTTAAGTGGTGCACTGGATTCTGCCCTGGGATAGGGCACACAGAGATTTCCTTATTATTATTATTATTATTATTACTATTATTATTTTCATGTCCCAGAGTTGTGACTTTGAAACCAATATTTTTACATATTATGTAATTAACATGGCGAGTAGTGATGTCTCATGTAATTTATTTTATAAAGTGATTATGTATCTTACAACCCATTATTACTAAGAAAATGTTAATACACCTTAAATATATTTTTGTCCTAATGTTAATGACAAGCAGTGATAAGAAAGAGCTGGGAATCAAGGAACAGTTTCCCCTCCCAACATATTGTGTATTTGTTCTATGAATAGTATGTGTTTGGTTCCCACAAAATGGTCAGAAATGTGGAGAATGAAGGCATCTGTATACACAAAATGGTAATGAGCATTCATTAAGTAAGAAAAAGGTAAGCATTGCTGTTAATGTTCCATTAAGCCTCAAGCATCAGAAGAGCACTAAATTTCATCAGATCTTGGATTTTATAGGGAGTAAAGACAAAGCTAACTATCTGTTCTGAATGAGGTTTACTCAGTCCTATTCAAAGACAATAGGCATTAAAAGGACACATGTCAATTTATAACTCAGTGAATCTATATTTATAGAATAAATAGAATATATATATAGGCAACTAGCAAAGCAACTCATGCCTAGCAGGGAGAGAAATTTAGAAACTATTTACACTCAAATGCTGCAAAGATATATAAAAATAAAAGCATATGTTATATGCTTTTATTATTATTATATTATATATAATATATAATATATTATTATATTATATATTATATATATAAATATATAATATATTATTATATTCTATTTAAAAATAAAAACATGTATGTGGATGACAGAAGTTTATGTTAAGATTTTGCTTTATGCTACTTAACGAGAACACATTTTGTTCAAAGTCTACACAATATAACAGTTGACAAAAATTATAAACAAAGGCTTGAGACATTATCAGAGAATGTTAAATAAGCAAAAGAATGAAGGCATTTAACTGAAATTAAAAAACAATAGATTCAGATAAAAAAATTTTAATACAGTTCAGAGTTTCTTCAAAGTTTTAATGATCACAAAGCATTAGGACTTAACCCCCTGAAGGTGGTGGGGGATGGGGGCATAGCAACAATTAATATTAGTCTGTAAGCCCCCAAATTTACTCTGGTTGTCAAAAAAAGTCATGTGCTTAGTTAATGATCCCTACAGCATTGTATTTGTCTGAAACTTTCATCTACATCGCTGTCTGCTGGCTTAAGGCTTACACCTTTGCTCTTAATAAAAGAAAAGAAAGCTATTTAACTAAATCTCCTAACCATTAAAAACAATTGGTTTTATGGCCACTTTCAAGTCCCCCTCAGAGAAAGCTACTACAAAAAAATACCTACTTTGATGTGCTGTGGGGCTTAATCAGACATTCTAGAGTCAACAAATGCTAAGAAAAAAATCCCAATAAAATGCTTTAAAAAATTGTAAGTCAGTTTGATAGAGTCTGAGTTGCATGTTTGTAGTGCTTTTGGAGATCTGCCAGTGTTAAATAGGATCCAGTTGGTGTGGACTGAAGGATTCCTGGCAGCAAATCAGGACAGAAAATCTGACCAAATAATGTCTTTTCGAATAAGTGACAGCTAAAATCTGTTCTCTGGCTGTTACTGCTGTGAGTAAATGGGCAGATATTTTATTTAAACACGTAAGTGTGAAAAAAAGTTGTCATTTCCATGTTCTGAAAAATCCAGTTGAAAAAATAAGGTATTTTTCAATATTGTTTTTTAATGAAGTTTGCCACTTTAGGAAAATTTGTCAAGAAAATAATGTAGACCTCACCTATTTGTTTTGTTTTTTTTTAGAAATCAAGTTTGAAATTCCATGTCTATTTAAAAAAAAAAAATCATTCCTTCTATGCCACTGTTAATATTCAGGAAAAGAAAAGCGATTGAAGCAAGCTAAAGAAGAAGCTATGGCAGAAATTGACCAGTACAGAATGCAGAAAGAGAAGGAGTTTAGACTGACACAATCTAAGGTAAGCAAGAAAGTAAACACAGCGTTTTTTTTATGCAGCATAGATTATAATATATTAATATTCAAAAGGTATAATGCAGAATATCAAGGGAGAAAAATACACTGGATTGAGCAGATGCAGTTCAGCTAAGCCTGAACATCAAACTAAATTTTACACATTCTAGAATTACTGATTTTACATTTTCACTTTCAAGGCTTTTTGATTTGCTATAGGAAGTGTCAATCAATAGTTAATATCTAATATGTGGTACCCATTAAAAATCATATTTTAAAAATATTCAAATTGAAGGGCCTGGTTGAAGTATTATTCCTACCACAGATTATTGACTGACACATTTTATTAAGAAAAACACTTCAGAAAACATATTTTTTGTCTATCAACGTTTACTACTACAATCAATAAAGAACTGTTGCACACCATTACAGAATGAATTTGTTAAGCCACGTCTTCCTTGGTGAATTCAAGATTTACAAATGACCAAAGTAGATACTGTTGCATATTGCTGAAAAGTCTTCTGGTATTTTTTTTTTTAATTTCCTTTTCAACTGTCTTACTTCAACAAATCTTTCATGAAAATATTTTTAAAAGGGTTTTTCCTCCACTAGCATTTTCAAAATATCTACAATTTACAGAAAAAAAAATTAGTACATGAAATTTTCAGAACCAACATCCTCCCTTCTATGTTGCAACATGGACTAAAAAAAAATTATTAAATTCCATGTGTTACAAACTAAAGTTTATATGATATGGTATGGTTTTTCCTCCATAGAAACATAAATAAAGGCTGACACTGCAAGATGAACTACAAGCACTTTGGAAATCCCCTTATTTACAACTTTTTTTTTAGTGGGAGTGGATGTGGGACTTGTGGAGGATCAGGTAAATTCAATCCCATGGTAGGAAATCTTTTCCACTGGGCTCTTTCTTTTTTCTTTTTTCTTAATTTTCTTTTTTTAAACAGATTTTATTTGTTTATTTGACACACACACACACACACACACAGAGCATGAGCTTAGGGAAGGGGCAGAGAGAGAGGGAGAAGCAGACTCCCCGCTGAGCAGGGAGCCCATGTGGGGCTCTATCCCAGGACCCCTGGATCATGACCTGAGCCGAAGGCAGACGCTTAACTGACTGAGCCACCCAGGCACCCCCAGTGGGCTCTTTTTTAACATAAAAAGTCCTTCCTAGAATAAAAATGGACCACTCAGCTAAAATAAATTCTTATCAGTATTTCAACAAAGGCATCATAAAATCCAAAGTCTATATACAGCCCTCCATGATTGGCCCTTGGCTATCTCACTAACCTGTCAGTTCTAAAAATGTCATGCACTTACTTTTTACTGTGAAACGCAGATTTTTTTAAATGCTAGTGTAAGGGAAAGCATTTCTTTATATTCTATGAAAGATTTATTGAAAGAAGCCAGCCAATTGAAAAGGAAATCATAGGGTGCCTGGGTGGCTCAGTTGGTTAAGTGACTGCCTTCGGCTCAGGTCATGATCCTGGAGTCCCGGGATCAAGTCCCACATCGGGCTCCCTGCTCAGCAGGGAGTCTGCTTCTCCCTCTGACCCTCTTCCCTCTTGTGCTCTCTATCTCTCATTCTCTCTCTCTCAAATAAATAAATAAATAAATAAATGAAAAGGAAATCATAAGGAAATAGAACAGTGTTCAGCAATGTGAAACAATATCTACTGTGGTCATTTGTAACATTTTCTATTACTTTTGTCTCTACTTGTTCTATTCTAGCCACATCTGCCTTCCGGTTCTTCCTCAAACAGACTGAACACACCACTGCCAACAGCACCTTTGCACATGTTATATTTGCTCCCTGGAATCATCTTCTTATAGACATTTTCATCTTTCTTTGATCTCTGTTCATTTGTTAGCTCTTCTTTCTGGTCACCTTATTTAAAACTGTGTCTTTCATTAAAAAAAGAAAGTAATAGTCATATCATGTATCATTACTAGATACATTATATATTTACCTTTTTTTACTTTTGTCTATCTGTCCTTCTGAACTATAACACCAAAACGGCAGGTTCTATGTTTTGTTCTGTTACTTTCCCCAGCGATGGAATAGTGTCTGCTCCATAGTAAGCATGCAATAAATATTCACTGAGAGAATGGGTAACTAACGTTTCTTCTGTGCCTTTATCTTTCCTATTGAGTCCTGTCATGATCCATGACATATTGGGACCTGAGAAAATAGTCGTCCTTAATACCAGCCAACATTTATTATTCCAGGCAGAATATTTCTGATGTATTTATTTCTATTTTTAAGTAGTAACATGACTGACTGTAATTTTAGAAAGTAGTTGGGTTAAATCTCTTGAAATGTTGTTTCTCCAGAAGGATCTCATAAGATGTAAATCTGGTTCAGGATATTTGTTCTCTGCTTTGGAAAATAATTAAAACTCCTCATTGCTCTCATAATTAGAGCTCTAAGCCAATTTTCCAGCTAGTTGATCAAAAGCTCACATAGAAAGGTCAACATGTTTAGGCCTCCGCTACTTCAGGCATATTGTAAAACCATTAGCACAAGATATTCTTTCCTTGGCATGACCTCCATATGTCAGACACATTGCTATTCCAGTTAAATCTCATCATCATTAACCCAGGGCAAGTAGGAGGTCTGGGAGGAAACCCAAGAAGCCAGTTTTCTGCCTGCTGTGGGGAAGACACCTCCATGTTACTTTTTCTAGTGGCGTCCCAGCTCTTGTTAATGTATGGGTTGTTTCAATTCCCCTGACGTATCAACAGAAGCAGGTATCTCAATGTGAGTTGTTTATCAACAAATATTGTTTTATTAAAGATTTATTTATCCTTTGCTTGTCATTGCTACCAGATATAATTTCTTCTACAAAAGAAGATATTACATTGCTAAAAGGAAATCTGAACTACAGTAGAAACATGAAATCTATTGTTAATGCATGTAGAAGTTAGACGGACCATGGATCTAAACAGAAGGCATGAAAACGGTTGCCTGGGTCATATTGAAGATTTTTGTATCTTTAGTCTTTCTTCCTGAAAACATCTGTTTTCCTGAAACAACCATAGATTGAGAATGTAAAACTGTGTTTTCCTTACGATAGTGGGGCCTGAAACCGAAACTCTGCTTTCTCTTAAAAAAAAAAATTATTTATTTTATTTGAGAGAGAGAGAGTGTGGGGGGGGGGGTGGGGGAAGGAGAAGGAAGAGGGAGAGAATCTCCAAGCAGACTCCCCCCTGAGTGGAGTCCAGTGCAGAGGCTCAATCCCACAATTCATGAGATCATAACCTAAGCCGAAACCAAGAGTAAGATGCTTAACCAATTGAGCCACCCAGGTGCCCCCTCTCTGCTTTCTCTTAAACAGGAACATTTGAACAATGGGAACATTTGAACAATTTATAAAGAAACGTATTGAATGTTGAAAGATTTCACCAACACCATCAGTCATTTAGCTGTAAATCTATATGCATCCATCTCAATACTGAAGCTTTGAAAATTAACAAGAGGTCCTTAAAGGGTACCCTTTGACGAAATATACCACCCTATGTCACACAATTATTAACTTCTAATGTATATAGTGTCCCAAACATTCAGATAGTAGGCTTCTGCCAACAAGAGCAACAGAATGTGGGTAACAAGTTCTCTGTATTGCCTAGAGTTCTGATCATTCTATTCAGTTCAGCAAATATGCTTTGAGCATCTTCTATGCTTCAGGCAGTGTTTGAGACGTTTATAATACATCAGTGGACAAGATGATTGATCCTTTGTGGAGCTTATGTTCATTCCTTTACTCTCTTGTATGGCTTAAATCAACACTGTCTGCATATATAAAGGTATGGAAGTCTTCCTGAGGAAGGCCATTTAAAATAGTATATGGTACCAGAGAAGAGGTGGGTGGGTGAAGGGTGTTAAGAGTACACTTCTCTTAATGAGCGTCGAGTCATAGAATTGTTGAATCACTGTATTGTACACCTGAAACCAATATAACACTGTATGTTAAGTATGCTGGAATTAAAATAAAAAATAAAGTAAAAAAATAGTAAAACAGTATATGGTTGGTCACTGGCATAACAATGTCTAAGAAACACTGTAGAAATTCAAATTACTGTGCATCAAATAAATTCAAAAATAATATTATATTTAATTATTCAGGATGAGACATGGACTATGGGCTACTTTTTAAGGGTATTCCAATGTTTCTGAAAGTGTAAAATGGATTAAAAAATTAAAAAGCACAAAACACAATCAGTAAAAACTCATAATAATAATCACCAATATTTGCTGATTAGTTGCTCAGGGCTAAGCTCCTTGCTACGTACAGTCTCTACTATAGTCCTTTCAGAAAATCATCATATTGTCTTAGAAAAGCACATGAAGAATACAACTAATGGTAGTAGCTGCCATCTGTGCATTAGACCTGCACAGTCAAAAATGGTGGCCACTTCACATATATAGCTAAGGAACACTCAAAATGTAGCTAGTCCATGAGCGGGGGAGGGAGGGTGTAATTGGGTGATGGGCATTAAGGAGGGCACAGGATGTAAGCACTGGGTGTTATATATGACTGATGAATCACTGAACTCTACCTCTGAAACTAATAATACACTATATTAACTAATTGAATTTAAATAAAATTAAATTAAATTAAAAAAAGAACTGTAGCTAGTCCCCCTTAAGATGTTCTGTAAGTGTAAAGTATATACCGGATTACAAAAACTTAGTATGAAAAACAGCAATGCAATAATTTTTATACTGATTGTACATCAAGTTAATAATATTAAGAATACATTAGGTTAAATAAAATATATTATTAAAATCAATTTTGCCTCTTTCTTTTTACCTTTTTAATGTGACTCTATGAAATTTAAAATTACTTATATGGCTTGTTGGGGCACCTGGGTGGCTCAGTTGGTTAAGTGACTGACTTGATTTCGGTTTAGGTCATGATCTCAGGGTCGTGAGATGGAGCCCCGCGGTGGGCTCCCCGCTCAGCAGGTAGTCTGCTTGAGCTTCTCTCTCTCAAATAAAGAAATAAAATCTTTTTAAAAGATTACTTATACGGCTTGCTCTGTGGGTCATGTTACGTTTCTATTGGACAATGCTGAAATAAAGAACCTAAAGTTGAAATGAATTTTTCCAAGGTCCTACAGGATAGTTGCAGCAATCTAACCTAATAATTGCTATTTTTAACACTGCTCCAAAGAAAAATAGATAATAATTTTAAAATTGTTTGTTTTACAAATTTTTCATCACTAAAGACATTGGATTTAACACTTTTTTTCAGTTTGGTAGAATCTCACCTGTGATAGTAGATTTAGAGGAAAAATAGATTTTGGTAAAATTATTTTGGTAAGTAGTTCTCTTCCATTTTTAAACTTCTTCCTAGCAAGGGAAATTCAATCCATATGTCTCTGCTCCTTGTATTCTCACTTATCAAAATGTTATTTTATAAAAGTTATTTGATGTCTTAGAAGCTAGATTTCCTTAAGTGATTTTCTTTGAACTGGGAAGCCCTTATTGCATGGAGTATAAACAAAAAAGAACTTGAACCTGATGGCCTCAATCACATTTGATTTCAAGTTTAGGACCCAGAAAGATAATGTGAATTCTAGAATTTAGAATAGTCTAAAGACCCTGAAGTAGAAGTCAATCATTAGTGGAGTCTCTTGGATTGAACTAAATGCACACTCACAGAAGAGAAAAACAAAAACAAAAACCAGCTGTGTAGTCTTAACAATACTGTTTAAGAAAGGCTGAGTTTACAAAGGAGATAAATTAGGAGCTAATTGTTTGCTTAGCAAAGGATAACTTTACAAAGGTTTCACTGCAGAATCCCTTTAAATTGGCAACTCCCCTGGTGAAATTATATTTTGGTCAAATCTCTTGGAGATAATAGGAAGTACTGGGAAACCCTGCCTAAGAGAGTGCAACCAGAAAGATATATTAAACTGCATCTAAAAATATAATGTAACTAAATGGACAAGTATATCTTAAGTTGAAAGAAATTTAATTCATATTAAAACTTTCAAAATTATATCTATTACCCAAAAAGAGATACCTATGCATGTCAAAGTATCTTACTAGGCATGTTGTTGCTTATCTTCCTGAAAAACAACAGTCAGTTCAGATAATATATTTTTAAAAATTGGCAAACCAGTTATTTGCTCTTTAAAAACCAACAAAACTGTTTCAATGATGTCTTTCAAATTTATTTTCCAGACTTTTAATTCAGAAAAGTAAGTCATGGGGAAGATACAGAAACTGAATTGAAACTATTATAAATATATGAAGAATGTAATACATGAAAAAACTTCTGAGTATGGTATAATGATTGTGAATGTGCCTTCAGTTCGTACTGCCTCAAAGCAGAAGTAACTGACCATGGCTACTTTTCATTCTTTAGGAATGTTTATCCATCTTACTTACAGTATTGGCGATTGTATCCATTCTCTGAGAAAGTTCTGGAAAAATAATATGTAAGGTGTATGTACACCATAGAACAATCATTAATAAATAAGCCAAAACAAGTTTAACTAGTAAAACAATTACACTTTAAAATGATGTATAGTGTGGTGAATTCTGTCTGTTTTATTTTGTTAGGTAATGGGCTCTCAAAGTAATCTCTCAGAAGAAATAGAAGAGCAAACACAAGGGAAGATAAAAGAACTGAGTGGAAGTTACAACAAGTACGTGGAAAGTGTGTTGAAACAACTTTTGAACATTGTTTGTGATGTGAAGCCAGAAATCCATGTAAACTACAGAGCCACCAACTAAATGTGCTCCCTACTGTTCAATAAATGGTATATGCATGCCACCTGGTTGCTTATGGTTTCAAGTTTATATTAAGAAACTTGAAATGTAAATCTTAAATTTACTAGACATCTACAGATTTCAATGTGACATAATTCACACAAGAACACTGAATTTGAAAGCAAACAAACAAAAAGTTGTTATATCTTTCTTGGTAACTGGCATGACTTGTCATTTAACGTGAAGTAAATCAAACATGCGGAATAACATATTTTTTGACACTTGGCAGAAAAATATGAACCTGGCCACTTTTTAGTGAATATGTGGTTTAAAAAAATGCTTCTTTTTTAGCAATTTAGAAAATTTTTTCCTTGTTGTAGTTGTTAAAAGATCATTTTTAAAGGAAGATTTGTATCTCATACAGGTATAAAATGAACAGATGTCAAAGATTTTATTTGTCATTAATCAATGAGGAAACCAGTAAGATGTTACCACCAGTTCATAGAAGAATAGTAAGAATGTCATACATAGAGAAATGAGAGATATTCGATGAGAGAAAGAAAGAAAGATGGATAAATGATGAGGATAGAGAAAGAAAAATGGGTTGGTTATATAACCATCCTTTCTGCCTAACTTCAACCAACCAGATATTCTTCTCTTTCAACTATTATTCTTTAAAAGAAAAAAGTAAATGATAATTAAATGAGGTGCTCGCATAGATGTTTAGGTTTAAAAACAAATAAAAAATTGTCCCAAGAGATGTTATGTGCTATATGTTATGAATTGAATGTTTGTATCCCCCCAAAGTTTATATGTTGAAATCTAATCCCTAGGGTCATGGTATTTGGAGGTGGGCCTTTTGGTGGGTAATTAAGTCATGAGGGTGGAGCCCTCATGATTGGAATTAGTGCCCCTACAAGAAGAGGCCAGAGAGCTAGTTCACTCACTCTCTATCATGTGAAGATAGAAGTTGGCAGTCTGAAACCTGGAAGAGGGTTCTCACCAGAACCTGACCATTCTGGCACCCTGATCTCAGACTTCCAGCCTGTAGAACTAAGAAAAAAATAAGTTTTCTGTTATTTATAAGCCATCCAGTTTGTGTGGCACTTGGTTATATCAGCCTGCCAAAGTGATACAGACAGTATGCTGTTAGCCCAGCCATCTAAACAGCAATAGCTAAATTCTTGGTAAGTACCAGGCACTTTGGGTAACATATATATTATCCTGATCCCATTGTGATGGGTGTTGACAGCATCCCTGTTTTACAAAATGGGAAATAAAAATTAAGGAACTTGCTTGGAGTTGCTTGTGTAACAGTGACAGGGGACTTCCTGTCTGGCCAATGACTCCAATGTCCCCACCCTTCATTACTTACCATACTATCTCCCTGAAAAGTTTCTATATTTATATCATTAAGAATCCCGAGTACTCTGATTTTACAATAGTATATGCAAACAAATTTTAATTCCAGTCTAAACAAAATTTAATTGGTGAATTTTAAGTATTACCAAACTATTCATATATTCAATTCCAAATATAAACTGAAATTATTCTAATTGGTCATTGTTTTAGATTACCCTAAATTAGATTTAGGTTTCCCTCTCCAGACAAAATTAAAACTTTACCACATACTTTTAAATCTGAGAAATATTCAATTTTATATTGACATTTGGCAAATCAAAGAAAAATTTAATTTCATTTGTTTTTCCCAACTTTTTGAGCAAGGAAAACCAAACAGGTTAGTTTTTTTAATTTCTTGTGATGGATTTTTCTATTTGCCAGGAAGACAACTGATTCCCCAATTAATGACCAGAAGGGTATCAACCTTCCTTTTTATTATTATTATTATTATTATTATGTTATGTTAATCACCATACATCATTAGTTTTTGATGTAGTGTTCCCTGATTCATTGTTTGCATATAACACCCAGTGCTCCATTCAATACATGCCCTCCTTAATACCCATCACCAGGCTAACCCATCCCCCCACCCCCTTCCCCTCTAGAACCCTCAGTTTGTTTTTCAGAGTCCATGATCTCTCATGGTTCGTCTCCCCCTCCAATTCCCCCCCTTCATTCTTCCCCTCCTTCTATCTTCTTCTTCTTCTTTTTCTTTTTAACATATATTGTATTATTTGTTTCAGAGGTACAGATCTGTGATTCAACAGTCTTGCACAATTCACAGCACTCACCATAGCACATAGCCTCCCCAATGTCTATCACCCAGCCACCCCATCCCTCCCATCCCCCACCACTCCAGCAACCCTCAGTTTGTTTCCTGAGATTAAGAATTCCTCACATCAGTGAGGTCATGTGGCCAACAGACACATGAAAAATGCTCAACATCACTCTGCATCAGGGAAATCCAAATCAAAACCTCAATGAGATATCACCTCCCACCAGTCAGAATGGCTAAGATTAACAAGTCAGGAAACAACAGATGTTGCCAGGGATGTGGAGAAAGGGGAACCCTCCTACACTGTTGGTGGGAATGCAAGCTGTTGCAGCCACTCTGGAAAACAGTATGGAGGTTCCTCAAAAAGTTGAAAGTAGAGATACCATATGATCCAGCAATTGCACGACTGGGTATTTAACCCAAAGATACAAATGTAGGGATCTGAAGGGGTACATGCACCCCAATGTTTATAGCAGTAATGTCCACAATAGCCAAACTGGAAAGAACCAAGATGTCCATCGACAGATGAATGGATAAAGAAGATGTGGTATATATATATACAATGGAATATTATGCAGCCATCAACTTTTCTTAAGAACAATGTCCTTTAATTTTTCCTGTGGGGCGGGGGGGAGGTAAGGCATCAAGTAAAATTGCCTCCTGAAAATGAGGACAAAAATACTGATTTGTAGGATACATGCACCCTGATGTTTATAACAGCATTAGCAACAATAGTCATATTATGGAATGAGCCCAAACGTCCATCTACTGATGAATGGTTAAGAAGAGGTGACATATACCCATACAGTGGAATATTGCTCAGTCATCAAAAAGAATTAAATCTTGCCATTTACAATGACATGGACAGAGCTAAAGTGTATTATGCTAAGTGAAATAACTCAATAAGAGAAAGACAAATGCCATATGATTTCACTCACATGTGGAATTTAAGAAACAAAACAGATGAACATAGAGGAAGGGGAAAAAGAGAGAGAGAGGGATGCAAACCATAAGAGACTCTTTACTATAGAGAACAAACTGAGGGTTGATGGAGGGGAGAAGGGTGAGGGACGTATGGGTGATGAGTATTAAGGAGCCACTTGTGTTGAGCACTGGACATTATATGTAAGTGATAAATCACTAAAATCTACTCCTGAAACCAGTATCACACTATATGTTAACTAACTAAAATTTAAATAAAAATTTGAAAAAGAAAAATATAAAGGGGAAATCAAGACAGCCTAAAATGAAGGAAAACTAAAAGAATTTGTTTCCAACCAACTTACACTAAAAGAATGACTATCTTGGTTATTTGGAATTTAACAAAGAAATAACTCATTAAATTAAGTTTGTGGCAATATCGGGGAAAAATAAATGTTTTCTGGTGCACACAGTGAAAAAAATAATGAAATAATGAAATAAAGTAAAATAAAGTAATAAAATAAAATAAGGACAGCCAAGAAGGATATCCACTTCAACACAGATTTGGAGAATTTGATTACTCCTACAGAGGTGAGATATGTAAAACAATCAGCAAACTGCACGTTTGAAAAATTATCATGTGAAAAGATAATTCTAAAAAGCACAGCCTTGTGATTTACCTTAGATACCTTATCTTGTAAAAAATGTCTTGAATATCTTATCTCATGAAAACCATCAACATGTCAACTTCTGGATACGAAAAGCTTGAGTATATATCTGGAACACATTCCTGAGCCTACACAGGAGAGAAGACGATTTTTTAGGCTTAAATGCAATAGAAATACACTAAAATCAGTATGGGATTTTTCTCAGCTTAAAGTGGCTACCAAGGCCAGAAGACAGTGATGAAGACTGGGGGTCAATATCCTGTGTGTCTGGTCCCGGCTGTGCCCCACACTCTCTATGTCCCATTGGCAACTTCTTCAATCTCTCTGAGCCTCAGATTCCCTTTAATGTTTTAATAAACAAGATGGCATTCAAGTAAATGATCTCTATGGGCCCTTTAATATTCATTTCTACATACTACATCAGACCATTTATAAAAATCAGTACTCACGACTTGTATTTTTTTCATACACTTCTGTAGTATTTGTTAATTTTTCTTAATGACCCCACATCTGTTCTAAACTCTTGAAGAATGTCAGAACATCTCCCCAAAGTGTGCTACTTTGGCATGTGGACTATTTTAAGCTGAGGGCAATCAAGATCCAGCAGACTCAAGAAAAACTTTCACCTCTCCCTTAAGCTACCTAAAAGAATTTGGGTAGGGGACCTAGCCCAGAAAGAGCGTTTTACTAAGAGATAACTTCTGTATCTGAATAACCTATCTGTATGGCAGGACAAACACCTAATTACCAAACATCTGCTCTTTTTATTATCCTGTGATTCACTGTCCTTCCTTTTGCAGCCCCAGTTCCTTATCTCATTCCTTAGTTCAAGATGGCATTTAAGGGGCACCAGGGTGGCTCAGTTAGGTAAGTGTCCACTTCTTTTTTTTTTAAAGATTTATTTATTTATTTGAGAGAGCAAGAATGAGAGAGAGAGAGAGAGAGTACATGAGAAGGGGGAGGGTCAGAGGGAGAAGCAGACTCCCTGCTGAGCAGGGAGCCCAATGCGGGACTCGATCCTGGGGCTCCAGGATCATGACCTGAGCCGAAGGCAGTCGCTTAACCAACTGAGCCACCCAGGCGCCCCAGGTGTCCACCTCTTGATCTCACCTCAGGTCTTCTTCATCTTAGGATCATGAACAGTTCAAGCCCTGCGCTGGGCTCCACAAAGTGTGGAGTCCACTTAAAAAAAAAAAAATGCCTTTAAGCTTCAGTTGTCCTGCTGTCCCTGGGTCTCATATTCTTACAGGTCTCCTATATGTGTGTAATCAATCTGTCCTATGTTAATTCGATTATTAGACCAGCCCTGGGAACCAAAAAGGATGGAAAAACTCAACACACTATATTGGCAAGAGTATGTGCTGATCTTCAGCATTCTAGATTCTCTGTAGCTCACATAGTTTTGCATTCAGATATGGTTTCATATCTTTGCCTAACTGAATGAGTCATTTTTCAAGAGCTCTCACACTCTCACAGATGGCTGAGCTGCCAGGTTTTACTTTATTTACATATGAAAAAGGTTTTACATATTTCAGAGACAACTCACTTATCTATGACAGCTTTGTCAGTCACAAAAATATGTTGACTTTTTCTGCACATGTACTTATCCTAAAATAATTTTCCTGTTCATACAGGTCTTCACACAGAAATGGAATAAAGTAAGGATGTGTTTAATCCTCCTTTGTCCTTGTTTTTATCCTTGGCACAATCAGAAAGTGCAAAATGAAAAATGACTCCATTAATTTCTTACTCATTTCCATTGTACCTGAAAACAAAGCCATGCAATTTACAGAAATGTAGAGGTATAAAAAGTCTTCTGATTTTTTTTCTCTATATTAGCACAAAAACACAGATAAGGTCGAGAACTGCCACCAATAATTCAGCACTATTACTTTCTAGATGAGCAGAACTAGTAGAATAGAGTTGGCCAGAGTATGAAAACCTGCTAATTTTGAAATACCCAGATGAGGCCACCTTAGAATCCATCAATCCTCAACATGTTAAGAATCCAGCCTAGATCAACAGAGCCCCATTGTCTGCAGTGGCCCATAAACACGTGAGTGAGAAAAGTGAAGACCGTATAAACCACCCAGAAGACCCATAGACTCCAGAGCAATCATAAATTATTATTTTTTTATTATGTTACATTAGTCACCATACAGTGCATCATTTGTTTTTGATGTAGCGATCCATGATTCATTGTTTGCATATAATACCCAGTGCTCCATGCAGTATGTTCCCTCCTTAATACCCATCACCGGGCTAACCCATCTCCCTACCCTCCTCCCTTCTGAAATCCTCAGTTGTTTCCCAGAGTCCATAGTCTCTCATGGTTCGTCTCCCCCTCTGATTTCCCCCCCTTCATTTCCCTTCCTTCTCCTAATGTCCTCCATGCTATTACTTATGTTCCACAAATAAGTGAAACCATATGATAATTGACTTTCTCTGCTTGACTTATTTCATTTAGCACAATCTCCTCCCATCCATGTTGATGCAAAAGTTGGCTATTCATCCTTTCTGATGGCTGAGTAATATTCCATTGTATATACGGACCACATCTTCCTTATCCATTTGTCTGTTGAAGGGCATCTCGGCTCTTTCCACAGTTTGGCTATTGTGGGCATTACTGTTGTGAACATTGGGGTGCATATGACCCTTCTTTTCACTACATCTGTGTCTTTGGGGTAAATACCCAGTAGTGCAATTGCTGGGTCATAGGGTAGCTCTATTTTTAAATTTTTGAGGAACCTCCACACTGTTTTCCAAAGTGGCTGTACCAACTTGCATTCCCACCAACAGTGTAAGAGGGTTCCCCTTTCTCCACAACCTCTCCAACATTTGTTGTTTCTTGCCTTGTCAATTTTTGCCATTCTAACTGGTGTAAGGTGGTATCTCAATGTGGTTTTGATTTGAATTTCCCTGATGGCTAATGATGATGAACATTTTTTTCATGTGTCTGTTAGCCATTTGTATGTCTTCTTTTGAGAAGTGTCTGTTCATGTCTTCTGCCCATTTTTTTGACTTGATTATTTGTTTTTTGGGTGTTGAGATTGAGAAGTTCTTTATAGATCTTGGAAATCAGCCCTTTGTCTGTAGTGTCATTTGCAAATATCTTCTCCCATTCCGTGGGTTGCTTCTTTGTTTTGTTGACTGTTTCCTTTGCTATGCAGAAGTTTTTATCTTGATGAAGTCCCAAAAGTTCATTTTTGCTTTTGTTTCCCTTGTCTTTGGAGACGTGTCTTGAAAGAAGTTGCTGCGGCAGAAGTCGAAGAGGTTACTGCCTATGTTCTCCTCTAGGATATTGATGGATTCCTGTCTCACATTGAGGTCTTTTATCCATTTTGAGTTTGTATGGAACCAGAAAAGACCCCGAATCATAAATTATTTTAAGCCACGGAGTTTTAGGATGATGTGTTATGAAGCAATAGCTAACTGAGACACCCATTAGCTATTGCTTTAAAAAAGAGAGGGTGACAACTGTCTTGAAGGCTGCTGAGAGTTCAAGTGAAATTAGACAGGTATGTGAATGTTCAACTCAGATCTGTGAAGACAGACTTTGAGGAGGAAATGCATGGAGAGCAAATGAGAGATAGCAGCTACAGGTTAACTATAAAACTATGAAAATGGTCAGAGAGATGAGGCTGCCACTTGAGGGAGATATGTGTCCAACCCATTTTTTTTTTTTTTTTTTTTTTGCTTGGAATAGGAAATGTTAGAGTGTATTCATAGGGCAACTGAAGTTCGATCGGAGAAGAAAATATTTCTATGAAGAATGGAAGAAAACTATTTCAGAAGCAAAGTCCTTGAAAGGGCAAGAAGCATAGGATTCCCATCTCAAGTAAAAGAGAGCCTTAGATAAAAGTAGGGATATTTACATTAACAGGAAGATGGCAGTGGGGTTGACAGACAAATGGGTAGGTAGACTTAGCAGTATGAAGATGAGAAATTTCCTGTGTGATTTACTGGAGTTCTCAAAATAAATGGAATGAGGGAAATGGAAAATAAATAGAACGAGGGAAATGATTGGCTGAGAATGAACAGAAATTTTAGGAGACTTATCAAGACAAGAGAAGGAGTGAATGGTCATTTTAGAAAATGAGAAGATGACTATGCTAAGGAACTGTAATAAGACTGTCAGGCAATGTTGAGTGTCCAAATGAGATATATTGTCACCCTTGTAAAATGAAATAAAGTCATTGTGTGCTTTTCTCCAATGTTGGTGAGCTGCTCAGGTGCACGCATGGGGCAGGAAGATAGTCTGGTTCCACCTC
Organism: Eumetopias jubatus; assembly: GCF_037043125.1. Taxonomy (NCBI): domain Eukaryota; kingdom Metazoa; phylum Chordata; class Mammalia; order Carnivora; family Otariidae; genus Eumetopias; species Eumetopias jubatus. Next base: position 31,500,347 of record NW_028274818.1, read on the forward strand.
TAAACTCAGTAATGGAGACCTGACATCAGCTCCCTTGTCCTGCTTCTTTCAGCTCTAAAGCTGAACTGGGATAATTCTCCTCAAAATGGATACTGTGTTCCAAACTTTAAAGAGCACAAGATTAATGGAAAGAAAGCATGAAAAAATAATGATAAGAATCTAAGCACAGGGGCCATTAAAAATGTAACGATTCCATTTTATCATCAGGAAGAAATGTAACTGCTACCATTTCTATATGGTTCTCCCATATCCCATTCTCCTACCCCCATTCTCTTGGGATTGCTGGATGTTGGCCCTGCAGGGAGTTGCTAGTGTATTGAGTTTCTTTTCTCACTCCAAAGAGTAGAGAAATGACATAACTGGGAGATTTTACATCCTGCACAATATTAATCATTCATTCACTCTTTCATTTATTCAACTAAGATTGTTGAATCTTTTATATATCACACCTTGAATCTATATCACAGCCATGGGTATTACCATAATCAACAAGTCCCATATTCTTACTCCTACTTGCTCCTACCATCTCCTTTGACTCAAGTTCTCACTTCCAGTTTAAGATTAGGTAAACTTTGAGAATTCAAGTTTCCCTGTGTTTAATTGTTTAAATCAACTAAACCCCCTCTATGTGAATAAAAGCATATTTACTATGACTGCTATAAAAAGAGGTAGTTTATTTAAGGACACAGTCCCTGGGACTAGACTGTCTGGATTCATATTCCAGCACCATCAGTTACTAACTCTGTGAACTTGAACACATTACTAACCTCTCATTTTAATTTCCTTGTCTGTAAAATGGAATCCTAATAGTGTAACCACAGAGTTACTGTAAGTATTAAATAATTAGATATCCATAAAATGCTCCAAATGTTACCTGGCACACCATGAGTGACATACATGTTTATAATAATAATGTCAATTATTATTACTGCAGTTGAAAAAAGAACTGCAGCAAATAAGCTTATTTAAGGATCGAATGAGTGTAGAAGAGGGTGGTGAGATGAGGAATGGCAGAAAACCACCGTAACTTACTTTTGCAGCCAGTTTTAATAGACCATTACCTCATTTTTAAAGTAGAGCAAGTTTAAACCATTTCTATTTGAGTAAGTAGAATTCATGGAACAGAAGTTCAACAAAGCCTGTTTTATCATGCTAGCACTACCATTGAAAAATTATGTACAACTGTTAATTTGTTATCATCTTTATTAATGTGTAATCAATTAATTAGAACATATGTGTTCCACAAACAAACTCCAAAGATATTCAAATAGAGCTTACAGTGAACATGAGAACTTTGCCAATATTATAAAGATCTGTTTCCTAGTGGTATTCACAGTTTCTAGTCACAGTTCGGAAAGATGATTTCCTAAGCAAAAATGTAAATATGTCTAAACACCCCAAATAAACCACCAACACCGAATGTAATACACATTTCAGTCTACACAAGAGGCAAAAAGTTTCCCACAGTGAAAATACAGGAGTCAGCAAGCTTTGAGAGAGCTGTGATTGAAACTTGCATAGACCACCATCTATGAAAGCATTTCCAAAATTGTCTGTGAGCACACAGAAAGAAACAAGGAGCAATAAATATACATCAGGCAATAAATATACATCAACACAATACCACTCCCTACCCTAGCTGTGAAACGAGTAAATGTGTCTAGTAAAAATTACCCAGTGCCACTCTCTGTAATTCAACTTAAGGCCTTGCAAAAATGTTGAGCAAGTCAAAGCAACAGTGTAAGCAGAAGTGTTAGCAAATGAAATAATAATGTTAAGGCTGGCTACTCTAATAATATGGTATTCCCTTTGCCTAGAGTTTCTCTTCTTTCCTTCTCTACCTGCCCAATCCTGCTTGTTTTGTTTTGTTTCTTACGTAGGGTTTAAGATTCGTGTAACTTGTGAAGTCTTACCCAACTTCCCTAGGAAAAGGGGCCATGACCTTCTTGGTGATTTTATGGTTCTACTAGAATACTTTTCCATATTGTAAGATATTTAGTCACATTTGTCCTCCCTGGACTGTGTATTCCTCAAGTGCAGAAGCTATATCTTACTCACCTTTATCTCCTAAGGCCTGACTCAATGCTTGGCCCATTGTCTTAACTAACACATTACTTTTCATAGTAATCAGTATTGTTATGATGTGAGAATAGCTTCTCATGAACACTGACAGGAATCTCACAGAATTAGAACAGTTTTCAGAATCTCCTATTGATCTGCCAAAAACATGAGGTTGATTATGAGCTAGCCTGGTGAATGTGGGGTGGTGCGGGGGGTGGGGACACTACAACTAGAGAGAAGAACATGAGCCAAGGCCCAGAGGTGGAGAAAATATGATGCAGATGTAGAAAGCTAGCATTTAGGGAGAAGAAGACTTAAATTGCATTTGAAGAGGTTAGAGCAGTGGCTTTTGAAGGGTCTTTTAGGCCATGCAAAGTTTGTTTCTTTACCTGAAATGGATGGGGAGCCTTCGAGCAGCTGTGAACAGCAGAGTAACATAACGAGAATTGTACATTTATTGAGCAGAGTGCATCCAGTGGATTGGAAACAGGGACAAGACTGGAGACCAAGGCATCTGTTCAGAGGCTATTGTAGGAATCCAAGGGGTTGATAAGTAGGTCCTTATCTATAGTAGGATGGACATAAGAGGATAAAGAGATAATAAAGAGGTAGGATCGACCTAAGAACTGGCTGGATATGAGAAAAAGAGAGAGAAAGAGGGAGAGAGAACATGACAGAATGCTAAAGACCATAAAATTTCTTTAAATTTAAATAATTAACATATAGTGTATTATAAGTTTCAGAGGTAGGGTTTAGTGATTCATCAGTTGCATATAACACCCAGTGCTCATTACATCCTGTGCCTCCTTAGTGCCCATCACCCAATTACCCCATTCCCCCCACACACCCCCAGTAACCCTGAATTTGTTTCCTATGATTAAGAGTCTCTTTGTCTCCCTCTCAGATTTTGTTTTATTTTTCCCTCCTTTTCCCTATGCTCCTCTGTTTTGTTTCTTAAATTCTACATATGAAGTAGAATGATACCCTCTTAACATAATACCCTCTAGTTCCATCCATGTCATTGCAAATGGTAAGATTTCATTTCTTTTGATGGCTGAGGAGTATTCCATTGTATATATAAACCACATCTTCTTTATCCATTCATCTGTTGATGGACATCTGTGCTCTTTTCATAGTTTGGCTATTGTGGACATTGCTGCTATAAACATTGGGGTGCAAGTGCCCCTTCAGATTACTACCTTTATATTGTTGGGGCAAATACCTAGTAGTGCATTGCTGAGTCATAGGGTAGCTCTATTTTCAACTTTTTGAGGAAACTCCATACTGTTTTCCAGACTGGCTGTAACAATTTACATTCCCACCAACGGTGTGAGAGGGTTCCCCTTTCTCTGCATCCTTGCCAACATCTGTCATTTCCTGACTTCTTAATTTTAGCCATTCTGACTGATGTGAGATGGTATCTCATTGTGGTTTTGATCTAAATTTCCCTGATGCCAAGGGATATGGAGAACTTTTTCATGTGTCTGTTGACCATTTGAATGTATTCTTTGGAGAAATGTCTGTTCATGTCTTCCGCCCATTTCTTGATTGGATTATTTATTCTTTGGGTGTTGAGTTTGATAAGTTCTTTATAGATTTTGGATACTAGCCCTAAAATGTCTATGCCACCTAGAGCAATCTATACATTCAATGCAATCCCTATCAAAACATCATCAACATTTTCCACAGAGCTGGAACAAATAATCCTAAAATTTGTATGGAATAAGAAAAGACCCCCAAATAGCCAAAGGACTGATGAGAAAGAAAACCAAAGCTGGTGACATCACGATTCCAGACTTCAAGCTATATTACAAATCTATAATCATCAAGACAGTATGTTACTGGCACAAAACAGAATAGAGAACCCAGAAATGGACCCTCAACTCTATGGTCAACTCATCTTTGACAAAACAGGAAAGAATATCCAATGGAAAAAAGACAGTCTCTTCAACAAATGGTGTTAGGAAAATTGGACAGCCACATACAGAAGAATGAAACTGGACCATTTGCTTATACCAAACACAAAAAGAGACTCAAAATAGATGAAAGACCTAAATGCGAGACAGGAATCCATCAAAATCCTAGAGGAGAACACAGACAGCAATCTCTTCAACCTCAGCTGCAGCAACTCTAGACTCTCACCCCGTCTTCCCACCAGAATCTTGACTCCCAATTTTTCTCTAGCTCTCCTCATCTCAGTCCTTTTATACCTCCCAGGCCAGGTCAGTGCCTCTTTTTCCAGCCCCCAAACAATATAAAACAGCACAAGTAGTCTGGAGACCCGGGAGGTGGGACATACTTTTGCAAGTATTATACATGCATCATTCCACAGGATGTGCAGCTGCCTTCTCATATATGTGGGTAGACTCTACTTTGACCTGTGATAACCTGGAGGCAACTCACACCATCATCCACTTTCTCAAGAGAGCTCACAGCTCTAAGCATCTTATGGGTTTTATACTTTTCCTAAGTATTGATGGAGTCAAAGAGATCCTTCATGCCCTTACATGCAACATTTCCTTTGAAAAATTCCTTTTTTACCTGCCTTTTCCCTTGGTTCTCTCTGGCTATTCCTTCAAACAGTCATGCTCTGCCATCCTCAATAGCACAAAAACCAGCCACCTAGCTTTCCTTCTGGAATTTCCTTTCTTAAATTGCCTTCCTTTCCCTGCCTCCTGCTCATCCCTCACCCTTGTATATTCCTTGTACAACAAGCATAATTAAATATAGCATCAGCTTCTATCTCCAAAGGTAATATGCCCACATCCATCACTTTGCTCAGCAAAGAATCATCCAGCTACCAGGAACCAATCTCCACTAAGGCAGTGGGGGGATTTTAAATGACAAAACCCCTAACCTTAAATTTGTTACACTATACAAGTTTCCAGAATAATCCATAAAACACTCCTTTTGCAGGATGCAACAAATCTTAAATTCCAGGAAGGAATGGTAACACTGAGTTTTAAATTTGTCTTTTTAAAAATGTGGATTTGGGACCATAGAGATTTAGAGTCAGTAGGTCTGAGGTGAGGTCCATGAATCTGCTTAACAGATACTCTTGGTGATTCTGATGCAGGACTCCTTGCTCTGAGAAATGTTTGTAAGACTCAATAGTTTAATTACCATTTAAGTGAAAAATTTGAGTTCCAACTCTAGATGCTAGGAGCAGTCTGAGGAAATTCAGCCCCCAGGTGTGGCAATGACTTCTTCCCTTTTCTTATGGTGACAGCAGGACTTCTGAGCATCAGAAGGAGGAGGGGAAGAAAGGAAAAAGCTAGAAACATTTCTAATTTCAGTGGGGAAGGTTCAGAGTTAAAAGCATGGGCATTAGAAAGGACCAACAGAAAGGGAATAAACAGCTTCAATCTAAAGGCAGAGGGGAGGTGGTTTCCACGCATAGGATTTCCATATACCAAGCGTTCTTAGTTCAGAGAATACATTTACTGGGATTAATTTTTCTACTTCACCACACTAGAAGTTGTCATTTTAAGAAGATGAATAGAATTCAGGTAAATACAGAGAGCACATGATGGCAGAGTAAGTAATAAAAGGATATCATAAATCAGATGCAGAATCTAATGAAAATGCACTGGAAAAGACATCAAGTTTGTTGAGTTTAAGCTGGAGAAGAAAAATTCTCCATAGTATCTAAATACATGATATCTGTATAAAGGCTTTGTATGACACAGTGCTGAGCATGTAGACTTGACCTGGACAGTCTGAGTTCAACTCCCAGATCCAATACTTACAATCTGTGAAAATGCAATGCTTTGGATTTATTTCTTTATAAAATGAGGCTGATAATAATACATCTTATAAGACTGTTGTGATGAGTTAATACATGTAAAATGCTTAGATAGTGCCTAGAACACAAAAATGCACTTTAACACAATAAGTGAAAGGTATTGCTATTTCTTAAAGATTTGATTTATTTATTTATTTATTTATTTATTTATTTATTTGAGAGAGAGAGAGCACAAGCAGGAGAGGGGCAGAGGGAGAGGGAGAAGCAGACTCCTTGCTGAGCAGGGAGCCTGATGTGGGGCTGGATCCCAGGACCCTGGGATCATGACCTGAGCTGAAGGCATATGCTTAATGGACTGAGCCACCCAGAAGCCCCTGAATAACCACATTTAATGTATTATTTTTAGCCAAAATCCTAATCAAAATGAGAAGCTTTATTTTATGTCTATAGACATCTTCAATGAATTTCACCTTTAAAAAATTCAGTATTTTTTACAAAAGTTGACTGAAAATAAACCAACATATATTTCTCAACACTAACTTGATTCTTTGTTAATTATAAAATGTAGTATTAAAACTTATGTAATAGAATAAAAAGGATGAAATTCCGTATATATTTGTAAGAAAATCATTTGATGCATTTTATTTGTGATCATAATTTTTCTCAAAAAATTATGACTAGCCATTAGAAAAGAAATTTCAAGTTATAGTTAACTATTAAAGAACACTTAGCTTAAAAAAATTTCCTTCATTCTACAACAAAATTACTTAACAGTAAAGTCATAAAGTCAACAAAGTCAACCTTGCAACCTTTTGAATTCAACTTCTAAATTTAAAGCTTAAAGACGCTATTCATTAAAAAAAAAACTGTTTCCAAATATTCTGATAATCATGCTATCCAGTTTCTCTGCAACCCATTCTTGACACCATGTGAAATCTTAAATATGAAATTATGTACATACTAATCTGAAGAGGGATTTTAGATAAAGCTTTAAAGTTTTTTTCTTGATTTTTTAAATTCTAAAGAGTTGAAGTACACTAATCCAAACTTTTTTAATAGTTTTCCTTTTCTTGAAATAAAGTTTTCCTTCAATCATCAAGGTTATTTATAAAATCTCCAGTATTCTTTCTAGCTATATGTAACATTTAACATTGTTCTTGTGCTAATATATATATATATATATAAATGTGGTTTTATATATATATATATATCTTGCTTATATATATATATCTTGCTTTTTCCCAATCCTAGTCTTTAGTACAATTCCTTTTTTTCTTATTTACTTGTCTGTTTTTCTTCAGCATACTACAAATTCTGTGAGGACAAGAACCTCACAGGGTTTGGGTTTGGTTATAATTATGCAGTATAATATGGTCCTGATTATAGTTATAGAGTTGAAGACTATGGGTTATCATGCTTTTGCTTTGGGCTGCAATAAATTCCATTCAAACTGGTTCAAACAATAAAGAAGATTTTTTTTGGCTTAAGATAATTAAAACTTCCAGCAATGGACCTTAACTCAGATGAGGCTTGATCGAATGATGACGTAAGGACCTGGTTTCCAGTCCTGAGATGAAGATCTTCATTTTCCTCTGCTTGATCTGCTGTAGTGAGGGTTTCATCCTAAGGGTGGGTATTGTCTGTTTACAGATGACATGATCTTATATGTAAAGAACCCCAAGGATTACACACAAAATAACTTAGAACTAATAAACGAATTCAGTAAAGTTGCAGGACACAACATCAACTGTATTTCTATCCACTAATAATGAACAATCCAAAAAGGAAATTAAGAAAACAAATCCAAGTACAGTAGCAGCAAAAATAATAAAATAATTGGGAATTAACTAATAAGGTGAAATGTTTGTAGAATGGACACAGGAAAATTTATTAAAGCAATTTAAAAAGACATAAATAAATGAAAATACATCCTGTGTTTATGAATTGGAAGACTGCGTATTTGTTAAAATGTCAATACTAACCAAAGTGATCTGCAAATTTCATGACATGCCTATCCAAATTCGAATGACATTTTTTGAAAATAGAAAAATTCATCCTAAAATTCATAGGAAATCTCAAGGGACCTTGAATAGCCAAAACAAAACTGAAAAAGAAAAATGTTGGTGGACTTACAATTCCTAATTTCAAAACTTATTGATTTCAAAACAAAATAGTAATCAAAACAATGTGGAACTAGCAAAAAGATATACATATACACCAATGGAATATATGGACTCTCTCTATTAAAAAAAAGAAGAAAATAGACAAATTGATTTTCATAAAAATTTTAGAAACTTGTGCATCAAAACACACTAGCCATGAAGTGAAATGGCAACCCACAGAATGGGAGAAAATATTTGTAAATCATATATGTAATAAGAGAGCAATATCCAGGATGTATAGAAAACTTCTAAAACTAAAAAGCAAAAACAAACAAACAAAAAACCCTAACAGTTCAATTTAAAAATGTGCAAAGAACTTGATTAGACATTTCTCCAAAGAAAATATACAAATGGCCAACAGGAATATGGAAAGATGCTCAACATCAGCAATCAGGGAAATGCAAATTAAAACCACAGTGAGTTTTTCACCTCACACCTGTTAGGAAGGCCATTATCAAAAAACAAACAAAAAACAACAGAAGAGGCAATAACAAGTGTTGACAAGGATGTGGAGAAATTAGAACTTTTATGCACTGTTAGTAGAAATGCAAAGTGGTGCCGATAATATGAAAACAGTATGGAGTTTCCTCAAAACATTAAAAATAGAATTACCATATTATCAGCAACCCCATTTCTGGGTATTTATCTTAAGGAATTGAAAACAGGATTTCAAAAAGATATTTGCACTTCCATGTTCATTGCGGCATTATTCAAATAGCCAAGAGGTAGAAACAACTGCAGTGTCCACTGACCGATAAATGGATGAAGAAAGTGTAGTATCTACGTGCAATGAAATATTGTTCAGCCTTTAAAAAGACAGAAATTCTGTCGTATGCTACAACATAGATAAATCTTGAGGAAATTATGCGAAGTGAAATAAGCCAGTCACAGAAAAACAAATACTACATGATCTCACTTATATGAGGTATCTAAAATAGTCAAACTTATAGAAGCAGAGAGTAGAAAGCATTTGCCAGGGGTCAGAGACAGGAGAATGCAGAGTTGCTATTCAGTGGGTACGGGGTTTTAGTCTGTAAGATGAAAAAGTTCTAGAGATCTGGTGTACAACAATATACATATAAGTAACAATACTGTACTGTACACTTAAAATTTATTGAGGGTAGATTGCATCTTCTGTGTATGTTTACCACAATGAGACACTTTTGTGAAGAATAATATTTTTATAAATTTAGAGACAGAAAAAAAAGTGCATGAGATGCAAGCCAAGTGTGAACGTGTTAAATGTGGGACACTGAGAAGAGAAAATTGAATACGAAAGAAATTGAGAAGGCACTGTAGATTTATATTCTGCTGAATTATTAATTATAAAATAAATAGCACATGTTTTATATTTTAGAGCTTGAACTTTTGCTTTAAAAAAAATCCTACCAGGATACTGATTTGTATGAATAAAAGTAATTGGTACAAATAAAACCATCCAACAAAACCAGTAAAATTTTCACAGGGCTTGCCTACTATTTAATTCCTCTTCTTCTTCTACAATAAAATTTTTATCCTTTGGTCTGTTATCCATTTCTGTGTGTGTGTGTGTGTGTGTGTGTGTGTGTGTGTGTGTGTGTGTATGTAACTATTTCTTTATTCTTAATATTCTGTCTTTGTTGCTTTTCTCCCCCTCACATATCCTTTACATTCTTTCTTTGTGATACATTTGCCAGCTATTTTTCTTTTCACCCTCAGTGGTTCCAAAAGCCTTTGCCCTAGATCATTAAAGGGTCCTGGAAGAGAAGTGGGAGGCAAAGCTATGTTCGAGGTGAACATCTCTTAGTTGAAATGCTGGCTCATCAAACCTCACAGGTTCATGCTCAGCAAGTTAGAGCGCCTCTCCAAGAATCAGTTTGTCCATTTTAAAAAGCAGAGCACATAACGCTTAGCTCACAAATTTGCTGTAAACATTAGATAAAGTACAAAGTACATAGAGAGTCCAGTACAGAGCCTGGCACATACTAGCAGCTCAAAAGATGTATTCCTTTTCTTGACTTCACCTTCTGCTGAGAAGACAGCATCTCTCCTACCTCAGAGCTCAGACATTCCCCAAGACATCTTTGCTTTCTCTGATTTCTATTTCCATAAGTCTTTCAAATACCCTCTAAATGTCCTTGTCAAGTTCTATGTACATTTATTTTTAAAGCACAAAGTTCCTTGATCGTTCTTTGTAGCGATCCAGGTTTTCCTTTTCAAGTCGTTGACTTTTATCCTCCACTATGTGTCCCTCTTCACTGGGTCCTTTTCTTGGGTCACCAAGTGCCCCTTTCTTTTCAAAACATCTTTTTTCAACAGAGTGCTCTATTTCTACTGGTCAGATGCCCTAGGAAACGGAATGCAAAATTTGACCCTGGGTTGTTAGAATCCTCTCTTTTCTTAAAGGTGATTCGCATTATATTATGAAGCAATTGTAAATTACACTTAGCATTCCTGCCAGATGTGTCCTCTGACTAAGACGTTCTTATCGCTTTGTAGGACGACCAAAATGTCTCCAGCACCCCTCTCCCATACAGAATGAGCATAGACGCCAGCCGCAAAGAAATGGACGGGAAATTTTGCTTAATTTTTGTTTAAAGAAGAGCAGTCTTTTTATTTTCTATAATGACAAATGAAATTCTTGTTTTCTTTTTTCTTTTTTTCTTTTTTTACTGTAGTCATCTTAACATTGTTTTTAAATCTCTGTTTACAGAAGTAATGTTCTTCCTTTAACTTACTAGCTCCTTTTGCATCTTATTGCTCCTTAATTCAAAGAGTAAAATATCTGATTAAAAGCTTCCATTGATATCTTTAATAGCATAACATTTTCATGTCTTCCCATTTTTGTGCTTTAATAGTGTAATGCCTAACTTTAATAGCCAAGTATTGCTTGAATAATATTTTCACTTTTCATCATTCATTTTAGCTTTATGCTTTTACTAGATTTTCTTTATTCCCCTGAACAGCTTTACATGTTTGCTCCTCATTTCCTATTTTGCTGAAGAAGTGTTATTTTTATTCATGAGATTATTATTCTCTCTACGTCACAGGTGAAAAAAAATAAAGGCTCCGAAAAGTTAAATATCTTGCAGAAGATTACTTAGCTATTCAACTTTTAGAGCTAGAATTTAAACTCATGCCTCCTGGAATGTAGGAGAACTGTGGGTACACTGCTAGAGCAGAGGACAGGTAGAGACACCCCGGCAAGAAAAGAAAGACATTTCAGGGAAGGTCGCATTTGAGCAGCCCTCAAAAATTAAGAAGGAATTTGCTGCTCTAAGTGGGAAATGTACGTCAAACAGAGGGACGGTAGACCTTGTCATTATGTTAACTCTACTTCGTACAAACTTTATAAGCAAGATCCAAAAGAAAATCGAAGAATCAACACTTTGTCACGTCACTGCCATTCAAATTTTCTACTTCCTTTTAAAGGCATCACTGTCTATCACTTGTGCCAATCATTTCACCTTTCCCCCATTTATCTGCCACTGAAAAATGGAACCAGGAAAGCTTTCCCCGTTGGTGCTTAAAAGTGCATAGAACCCAGTGTGATAACTTTGGACCAGAGAACGTCTCATCTCCATCAGTCCTATCATAACCCTGGCATCCTGACCTCTGCCTTCTGTTAATTCACTTACTCCTCCCTGCTTTGATGTAACATTAATCCACATTTTCTCTTCTCTCTGAGTGCTTTTATCTTGCTTTTGAGCAAAGCTCTAAAGAATTTCATTATTCACAGTTTCTCTTTCTAAGCCTGTCCATTTTAATCCCATAGACTGATGGCTCCAAATACTACAGGATGCCTGCAGTCTGTGCCTCTATCCTTGCTTGAACTCTTTACCTCCATATGTCACTTCAACTTTGTCCTACAAGTATTTATCTCATTTTGCTATTTCTGATAACAATCCATGCATTGAGTGTGTATCAACCAGTGCATTCTAGTAATCACTCCAGCAGCTATTCAAGTTCATTTTGCTCATCATAGTCATTAGCTTTTCTTCTTTCTAGAATGTTTTCTATCTTCATTGTTTACAGCCTAGCATTTCCTACCTCTATTCTCTGGTATGAAAATATGAGCAAGACTTCTCATCTCTGGATTATTTATTTTTGATGCCTTCCCCTTTTAACAGTAATGTGCTCACCTTCCATAGAGTTCTGCCATGTTTCCAAGTTTTTGAAACATTAACTTTAGGGAAAGAAGAATATTCCACTATTTTTACTATCTACCTCTGGACTCCTACTCTTATTAGTTACATGGGCTCCTTTACTTTTGGTAAGAAGAATGGGTTTCAGCTTTGCATCATAACCCTCACTGTTAGTATTACTTTCTTTGGGACTCCTGTCATATCAAGTTTTTCTTGACTCAGTGCATTTCACCTTAATGCAATGTTTTATTCAAAATGTTCTGAAATATTGAGTTTCATTTTTGTGCAAGAGCTCAACCTAAACATTCCCTTACTGTCTCTAGCAAATTATCGTGAAACTAGTAACATGGACAGCACTGTGCCTATGTAATGAATCACAGATTTGGCTCCTGGTGTTCAACTGTGACTTCTCTGGTCTGGGATACCTGGACTGTCAGTGCTTATATTATCTTTTATATGTCTTTTTACAGACATAACTAAAAAAGATGAATTAGGGATGATTGGATTCAGAATTAAAAAGCACATTTTGAAAATGTGAAGCTTGTCAGGAAAAATGTTGAGATGAATTTGGTGGAGGCTCCAAGTGTTAAAATGAAATAAATGAATGTTATTAACTCTGATAAGTGGAGGTGTTTAGCTGTTAAAAACCTACATTAATCCTGTAATAACTGTTCACATTTTGTGTTTTAAATTTTTTTAGAGATTTTATTTTTTAAAAAGATTTATTTATTTATTTGAGAGAGAGAGCATGAGCAGGAGAGAGAGAATCTCAAGCAGACTCCCCGCTGACCATGGAGCTTGACGTGGGGCCCGGATCCCAGGACCAGATCATGACCTAAGCGGAAATTAAGAGTTGGATGCCCACCCGACTGAGCCACCCAGGGGCCCCTTAAAGATTTTAAAGTTATCTCTCTAAGCAAATTGGGGCTCAATCTCACAACCCCGAGACCAAGATTTGCATGCTGTACCAACTGAGCCAGCCAGGTGAACTAACTGCTCATATTATAAATAGTAATTGCTTGTCTTCTGCCTTGTCCTTAAAAATTTGGCAGTTTGGGCAAAATTTTGCCCAAATTTGTAGTGTAATTTGTCCAAATTACAATGTAATTTACAATGTAAATTGTATGTACAACATACAACTTATGTTGTATTTTGCAATGTACCCACTAGCGCATGCACACATACACACACACACACTACAGCTCCCAAACAGTTGGCTTGTTTTAATAAACACAAATATTAAATAAGTTGAGTGATTTGGAATAATTATAGCTCCCAACTTTTAACATATGCATGTAAATAAGTAGTGATCAACCCTGGAAACAGTTAAATCCACAGATGACATTGTGACCACTTTGATCACTATTATTATTTCTATCACTTTTCCTGTGCCCAGTTGAACTACCTCCCCATATCATTCAAAAAACTACCCCTTACATTCCAGAGTCTAACATTTTCTCACTTTTAAGTCACATCTATATATGTATTTTCAACCCAGGTCTCCTACTTTGCTGCCCAATTTGGTAGAAAGAACCCTGGAGTAGAATAGAAGTCTGTTCCAGTCCTGGTCTGACTCACAGTTTCAACAACACTCATAAAGCAACAATAGCATCATCCTCATGTCCGCCACTTACCATCTGCCAGTCACAGAACAAATTTCTTCCAATGCACTATTTTTTCAATCTTCATATCAACCTAGGTAGTTGATGTCAAAGTTTGCTGTTTCCAGATAGAGGTCATAGACACAGACGTTGGTCCTTCGGTGTGCAGCCAGCTGCCGCCACTCTTCCTCATGTGCTCTGTGAGTGGATGGAGAGAAGACCTCGGTTGGTCTCGGCTCTGGAGTTTAGTATGAGTCTTTTCAACTGTCATCTGCCGAACGATCAAAAGAAGGTACTGGTAACTGGCCTACAGCCTTCACATTACAGACCAGATCTGTTGTATCGCCTTTCTCCCCCTTTTAGAGATGACAAAACTAAAGCCCAGAGAAGTTAAATAATGTGTGCAAAGTCACAGAGCCAGCAACCCGGTAAAATAGGGACTTAAACCCGAGTGTGTGTAATTCCAAAGAATATCACTGAAATTGCTTCATTAGCTATGTGACCTTGCAATTTCACTTTTCTCACTTGGAAAAGCAGCACCACTAAAGAAGCTTCCCTCCTCCACCCTACAGCTGAGAAGATTCAGTGCTTGAATACGCTAGGAGCTAAGATATCCATTCTACTATTGTTTAAATGCTTTATGTATGCACCTTATTCTGCTGGTAACTTGCCCAGAAGGGGCCTTATATTTTGGGCCACTCAGAAATATTCAATCCAGAACCTAGGGCTAAAATAAATTTTACTCCTTGTATCCAATCTTTTGAATCATATTATATGAAGATCATGTTTTTCTGCTTTCAGAGTTTTGGAGACTGTATTGCTAGTTGCCATATTCTTTTTTTTTTTTTTTTAATGTTATGTTAGTCTCCATTACATCATTAGTTTTTGATGTAGTGTTCCATGATTCATTGTTTGTGTGTACGTGGCTCGTTGCCATATTCTTAAGTATGAGAATATATTTCTACCTTAAGCTGCAGTAGCTCCATATCTGTAAGACTTTAGGTTCAGTTGTCTGAAGGCTCATTTTCTTTCCACTCCTCAAGCATGAAGCTTTGCCTGTGGCTCAGGCTAGATAGCCCTCGCCCTCTCTGTCTTGGGTCTGGGTCCCACCTACAAAAGACCTATTGTTCTCATTTCCTTTGCTTTTCCCAGCATTCAGTTCTGTGATGCTTTCCCTCCTCTTTGCTTTTCACCCCAGGACTCAGACAAGCCCTCTCTCATGAAGTGCTCTCTGTCTTCATGAACCATCTTCTCTCTGCTCCTCTCCTAGAACAACCGCTTATTTACCCTGAGCTATTGGGTCAAGCTCCTTTGTTTTCCCCCCACAGCCAGAATTCTATACTCTTTATTTTTCTCTCTTACTTCAAGAAGCCTCTTCCCATGGGTTCTTCCCCCTGACAGCCCCAGGAACTCCCCCCATTCAGGTGAGTTAATGTGACTTGCTCCAGTGTTTTCTTTCAGACCCTTTCATCCCACAGCCTGAAGAGGGCACAGCTGCTTCTGAATCTATTTTATTATAACATGCTATGGGGAGATTTGTCCTTCTTCACCGTGAAGATTACAAACAGTATCACTGTGACAAGGGACTCTACACTGTCCTCGCTCCCCATACCCAAATCACTTCTTGACAACACAGCAACCCAATGATAATAACCTCACTCACCCTATTTAAGGCAGAGCCCTTCCCTTAACCTAACTGAAAAGTTACTTGCAATTAGCTGCTTGGTGCCTGTACCAATTCCTGCCCCATAGCTCTTGATACTTATTTACCCCTCTCTTTCTGAAGATCTCCTGCTACTTTGATGCTCTCTGTCCCAGGTCTTCAACAAACCAAGTACACAAGGCTGTGGAAATTTTTCTGTATCCTCAGACTTGCACTCTTACTGCAAATTTTTTCCCCACATTCCTAGGTTGTAGCTGTGATCAGCTACATATTAATGGATTTAATCAATCTTATGGCTTAGAAGACTAAAAGAGGAACTGGTTAGCCAAATCATCCAGAATGAGAACTGACAAGAACTGCTTTGCCATCTTCGAGAGATCCCACTTTCCTGTTGGGGCTTCCTATCTCTTTCCATACTCTGCAAGACGGTGATGTTGCACCATCCATAAGCTCCTCTCTTCTGTTTGTCTGCTGTCCCATATTCCTCAGGACCTGGCTGGCACAAGAATTGAGGAATATCTGAACCAAGAGTTATGACTCATCGAATATAGAGTGTCTAGTACCATTCTAATAGAAGGGGGGGGGGAAGGAGGGAAGAAATGAGCGTAGAAATTGAAGGACAGAAGTTGAATTTTTTCTAGTTAAAAAGGATCTTTATTGTTTCTGAGAGAAAATTTCCTTTCTAATAAGCTGGATTTGATACATCATCCCAAATGTTTCCTGATGTTGCAGTGAATCGCAAAGATATAAATGTGACCCCAAAGTACAACATTATACTGTGACAACTGTAAGTGATAATACAGTACTTTTTAATAAACTAATTTATTAAAGAGACCACATATTAGAAAGCAAAACTTGAACACAAAAAGTTTTCTAGTACCTATCATTTCATAAGTCCTTTTGAATCTAGCAGCAATGATGAAGCTTATCTAAAACACAAGAACAGGAATTGAAGACATTAGAACTGCATAAGATTTAAACTATAGCTAATTTGAACCATAATTTTGACAATTATTTTACATGTGCTTTTTGCAGATTTTTTTTAAATACAAAGACTTTATTAAATTTTTAAGATAAGATTCTGGAAAATCATTATTTTGGAACAGTCCTGAGCACAGGATTGTTTCTCAATATGTCAAGTTGTAGTCAACAAAAATTTACAAGTCATGATAATCTCATATGCAACACATCAGTGGGATTATTCTCTGAAAGTAGTCAGTTGGTTTAGCAAATAATTCGTTCTGAAACTCCTGTTGAAGCAAATGTCCTGAAAACATATCTCATTAAGCACTTTGATATGTGAAACATCTCAGTCCTTTAAAGCTCTCCTTGAGTAAATGACACATTTTGATTAAATTTTGTGGCAACATGCAGAGATTAACTGATGGCTTTAACCAATTTTTCAGGCATGCTATAGTTCACACAGCCAGTGTTTATAGAATTCCTACCAGAGTGGAACTTACCTGACATCTTTGCCTTACCATCATCCCTGATTTCTATAGATTTATGTGGTTGATGAAAGACCTTCCCAATGCAACTCTAAGGATGACGAATTTGACACAAGTCAGCCAACCAGTACGTTTAGTGCTTGGTCAATGATATTGGTGCCAGGTGGTCACGTGACCCAATCCTACCCCATCAGAGTGAATCTGAGGATTGTTGAACAGTGCGTGTTGCAGCAGACATAGTGCTTAGAATCACAGCAAGCACTTTGCTGCTATGAGGCAAGTCTGCCTAAGAATGAAGCAAACACACTGTGGAGAGAAAAACCTAGAAACCCTCAGAGAAAGTGAAGGTCACCATAAGGATCACCCTACCTCTGGATTTCCATTTACGTAACCAACAAGTGCCTCTTTTTAAGAACTGGTTTGAGTATGGTTTCACTTATTTACAACCTAAAAATGCTTACCTGAAACATCTCTGATGTACTGCGAACTCTCCTAGGAAGACTATAGGGGCTATACAATTCCACTCTCAGGAAGTTTGATCTTTAAAGTGCTAGGACTTACACATGTGAAATGGTAGCTTATGGTACTGAGATGGTATAGGATTTGCAGCTATCTCAATTAATGATGAAGAAGGCACAAAGATACTCAGAAGAAAAGAGATCAAGAAGGGCTATCTCAGAGTGTCTTCACAGGTCTGGGCATTGAGAGATGGGTGGAATTTGGATACAAAAAGAATCAGGTGAACTGGATAGAATAAAGTGAAAACACTGGGCAGGAATAGGCATTGGGTACCTGTAGGTCAGTGCAGCTATGGTTCAAGCACAGACATCTCTGCCTGAGGTAGAGCCGGACATAAGGTGAACAGGGTCAGATTGTAGAAGACCTTGAAGGACAACCAAGGAGATCCAAATTTTATTATAGAGCATAAAGAGCCACTAGATATGTGTCTTAAATTTATAATATTCCTATTTAAAATTATAAAATGTTTACACACCCACTGTAGAGAAGCGAGGGGGGGAAATAACATAAAAAGGAAATAAAATTATTTGATATTACTGAAGATAACTGCTATTTTCACTTGGACATATTTCATTAACCTTTTTCAATATGAGTGCCTGTATTTAACAAAATTGAGATCATATTGCCTACACAGTATTGTACCCTCTGTTTTTACTTCATATATCCACATATTGTTAATAACTACAAATGGTCCTCTATATAGCTATTAGATCCATCATTTTATCATGTACTATTGTTAGATAAGTAGAATTACAATTTTAGTGGGAAAATATTATGAATGAAAACAGTATTTAAGAAAGAGTTATCTTCAGGAGTCTGAATTGTAAGTAAAGTGTGGGGAAAAATCTTTCATTCTGTTAAATAGTTATCTTAATCTCACTATGAAAGATTGTGAATTGAACTAGACTGAGTATTGAGAGAAAAAAAAAGGAAAGATGCTGAAGAATTTTGAATAATATTGTGTGGCCTTCGTAGGTTATTAGTCATGACAGATAGAAATAAGTTAAAGCCAGCTAAAACAAAACTTGAATAAGAAAAAAATTAATGTAATTATCAGGAAAGGAGAATCTAAAAATAGAGCTTTTGAGGAAGATAGTTGTATTTCACACAACTGAGAGTGAAAACATCTCAAAACAGCCAAGTGGAAATATCTAATAAGCAATTTAAAAACTAAACTCAAAATTAGTTGGAGAGCAAGATGAGAAATAATATTAATAGCTCTTACTTTATTTAGCTCTGACCATGTGGCACTTGCTGCTTATGTACTTTCCAGTAACTATCTATATACTGCACACAAGTGTAACTCAAGAGGGAAAGGTACAACTCACCAGATGCAGTAAAAGGTCAAGAAATGGGGCATCTTGAGGTCCGATGGCAAGAGAAAATGAAGTCACTTGAGGACACCTAAATGAATTGGTACCAATCATTTTGCGTCCATGTGTCATTCATTCAAGCTGAAAAATCAGTAGTTCCCCCCAAGGAAAGTCAAGGTGACGTGAAAAAGTTAGAGGAATGAATGCCAGGCGCAAAAAACAACAGACCTCACTACAGAAGGCAATTGTTCCAATAACCATGACCGCCAAACTTTATTGAGTGCCAGGCATTGTACCAACTGATTTACATCCTCACAACAAATTTCTGATGGAGGTACTCATAGGGGTTTCCTGAGGTTGTGTAACAAATGCCTGCAAGCCAGCTGGCTTCAACACATAGAAATTTACTCTCACAATTCTGGAGTCCAGAAGTCCCAGGTCTAGATTTCAGTACACTGTACTCCCAGCAGGGCTGGAGGCTTGGAGAATCCTCCTTGCTTCTTTCAGCTTCTGCTGGCTGCCACATTCCATGGCTTGCATTGCCCCGTGGCCACCTTACTGCTTCCTCTCCCTCTGTCTTCACTTCACCTTCTCCTTTCCTGTTTGAATCTTCTCTTCTATGATATTGAATATGTTTGAATATGTTTGAAGTACCACCGCTGGCTTCTTCACTCCTCCTAAAGAACAAAGTTTTCTCTATTTAAAAATGCATGCCAAAAAGTCATGTTAGTGGACCTTAGATGTTGCTTCCTCTTCCCCAGTATGCAGCTAGGATCTTTTTCCTGCCAGTTCCTATAGTTATGGATAGTGTTTTTACTCATCTCCTTGTCAGAGAACTGAATGTAGTTCCCTCATTCTCCAAAATTCCCTGGAGAAAGACAGTATGTATTTTCATTTACCTCTGATATCAGTAATGATTCTGTTGAAGGATGATAGATACTAAATGTGCATCATTTCTCATCCCCCCTGCCTTTCAGCCAGAGTGAAGACTTGAGGCAGGTGCTGCTGGAGACATGGAAATAGCCACATCCCTGATCTCCTGAAGCTAACATTCTGTGGGGGGAGGGGGGACAGGAGATAGAGAGAGGCTGAACAAATATACAGGATAATTTTCAGCTAGTAATAAGAACTATAAAGACTATAAAACTGGGGGCTCCTGGGTGGCTCAGTCATTAAGCATCTGCCTTCGGCTCAGGTCATGATTCCAGGTCCTGGGATTGAGCCCTGCATCGGCCTCCCTGCTCAGCAGGAAACCTGCTTCTCCCTCTCCCACTCCCCCTGCTTGTGTTCCCTCTCTCGCTGTGTCTCTCTCTGTCAAGGCTATAAAACTGGGAACAGTATAAGTAGGACGTTGAGAAGAGCTACTTAGCTAGAGTGGTAAGGAAAGGTGAAGAACTGGGAACAACATGCAAGTGCAAAGGTCCTGCAGTCAGGAATAAGAATACTTTGAGTGATTGAAATAAGACTGTTGTGGCTGGGCTGTGGGGGAGACAGAGGGACAGAGAATGAGAGAGATAGAGAGATATACAACAGGGTAGTGAAAGGTAGACTGACACCAGATCTATTTTTTATCCCAAATCCAATAATGTATTACAACCACTTTATTCATGTCTGCATCCTGATCCTTACCACCTGGTCTGGTATTCAATAAATATTTGATAAATGATGAATAAATAAATAAACAAATAATTAAGTGAATGAATGAATAGGTGAGTGAGTGGATTAATGTACAAATAAATGAAAGAAGCATACTGAATAGCCAGGCACTTGCTTTGTTCCCCAGGTAAGACTTAAGTCACCTGGCCACAACTCCTTAGTGCACACACTTAATATCTACCAAAAAGATTTTCCTTTCTGGGGACAGAAGCCAAGTGAATATGGCAATGCTTAGATGAAGATGCTATATGCCCACAACTCTTTACTTTGTTCCTATCAAAGTGTTTAGTTTGTTTGCTTTTCAATACCAAGGTCTGAAGTCACAAAAAGAAATGTAAACATTATACGAAAATAGAAATATGCAACATCTTAATTGTTCATATTTGTATAATTCTTTAAAACTTACATAGTATTTTGCATATAGGTTCTTAAATGATACAGATAACCCTGGGATGTAGTATTTCTATGCTCAGTTTACAGATGGAGTAAACAGATTGCACACAGATCAAAGAGCTGATATGCGAATCAGCGTAATGAGAGCCTGGCTGTCCAGCTCCATCCTCAGAATAGCACACGCCCGGGGAGTGGAGCCACGGTGCAAGGTCACCTGTCTGCAGAGGGAAAAATAGTTTCATAAAAGTTCATCTTCCTAGAAAAGGTGTAACTTCACAGGCCAGCAAATCAAAATAGTGGCACTAAAACTTTGTCCCCCACCTTGAAATAGTTTCCTTCCTCATACTTTTAACTTCCCTCCTTCACAGAGGAGATTATCATTGTCTGATTATACTTTGTATCATTCCGTTGCAAATGGGTAGTATTCTTACACTCATATGCAAAGTCAAGAGAAGGAAGTTCTAGCTGCTGGAAACATACTGAGACTTTTTTCTTAATTTATATTAATGCCCATAAAAAGTATTGAACTGCGCATGAGAAAGAAGCTGTGCATACTAATTGATGGTGTGTCAAGATGTTGGAAAAGCATCAGAGACAAGAGAAAAATAAATAAATATTTGATTTAACCATATACA